>NC_061512.1:223646351-223669104 GCF_022539505.1 Lolium rigidum | reverse complement strand
CAGAATAGGCCTCCAGTGACAGGCACAAAAGGCATGTTAGTGACAGGCAAAGCGTCTGTCACTAATGACTAGTCACTGGTATCAGGTTACTAGTGACCGGCATGTGCCTGTCACTAGTGTGTGCATACTAATGACAGGCAAAAATAGATGACTGTCACTAGTGCAATGGAAGGCCGCAGGCCTGGGGGGTTTTGTACTGACTAGCTTGTTATAGTGCATGTCACTGGTAATTTCCGTAATAAAAAAATAAATTGTTTTTACATAAATTTTCCATATTTTTCAGATTGCACAATAAGATGTGTACCAATGATACGTTCACATCACCCAATATGACATAACATGTGAGAAGTTACAATATATTTCATCAAGCTAGTCATGTACATGTTCTCGTTCTCATATCATGCTTGGAAACATATTATCAAAGCAATTATATCACTGGAATGCATTCGCTGCTATTCAAGGAAGAACTAGGATTATGGTTTGTTCAATATGGTAGGACTTGGTTGAGCATGGCCTCACACTCCTCCACAAGGTGGTACAGGAGCTCAGTGTTGAGTTGAATGGCACCAGTTCTCTTGTCATACTTCTTGAGAATCTTGACCAGCCCTATAATGGCAAAAGGGAACATAAGCATCGTAGATAATGAAAATTAAAAGAAATTCACTGGCTCTGTAATAGCTTAGACAGAGTAGAGCAACACATAGTGGCGGAGCCCGTAACGGATCAAGGGAGGTGCTAAGTTTGCCAAATTGTGTCATGCAAAATACACCCTAGTATAAAATTCCCACTCACAAAAACATAAATAGCCTAGTAGAAAACAAAAATTAAAAAAAAAGGCATAAACTTTACATCGGTTTACTAAATACCACCATGTTACGGTCTAACCAGATTCAAACAAGCATTCAATACAAGCTTCCCTTGTATGTGTCGTCCATGGGAGTATTTCTTAAGATGGAGATTAAGTTGGGGAGACAAAGAAGTCAACCGAGGCATGCAAAGAACGGTATAGGAGACAGACAGAAGCGATCGATCGTGCAGGACTAAAGAAACGAGCAAAAGCTAGCTTACCTCTCTCTCGTCCAATGCTGAATACACAGTACCTACTGCCTTGTGCTGATCTGCTGGACCGGTGCTACAGCCCAGGTAGCACAAATGAGTTTGTTCCAAGATTTACAGAGCAGAACACTTTGTCAAGCTAGTAAGCCGATGACACAGATGCTACATGCTTCAGGTTCATGTAGTGTGATGGCAGCAGACATTAACAAGTGTGGGATTTGAAACTAGCCAAAGAAATCTGCTACATTCCTACTAATAACGACCAACAAATTCAAACACCTTAACGTGATCTTGGGGAGATTTGGCAAACCTGTGGATTCTCGCAAAGCCAGCAAAAGTCAGTCAAGCCTTCCAGCCTGACCTGCATCAATCCAATGAACAAAGTTCAGAAATATATGAGTGGGATAACAGGGAAAATTCAGGTAATGGACAGGAGAGACGAGGGCATTACTGATTCAGGCACGTCCTCCCAGCAGACCAGCTCTTCGGACCTCACGCAGCCCACAACCTCAACGCACCCTGTCACAAGGAAGAACAAAATCGGCAATGGCATGAAACTAATTTGGAAAATAAGAAAGAAATGTTCAGGAACCACGGGATGCATATAGAGCGTCCTAAACTAGCACCGGCCGCAACTCCACCCCTGGCAACACATGAGCACACATGTAGCCAGAACAGTAGAAGGAACTAATCAGGGCTCCGTATATATGCAACAATGCACCTTTTTCGATAAAGTGCAGCAATGCACTTACAAACAAAGCAACCCCACAAAATTTTGAAGTTACCAAACAATGCATACTTTGGCCTATAAATTCAGGGATGTGCATTTAACTAAATCTACTATGCTAAAATGACATCAACTTTGGTCATATGTTTCCGATTCAACTCGAATTATTTACACAACGGCAAAGGGGTCTTCAGTAGATATAACTAGTATTTATTGGCACATTGCAACAGAGCCACATACATTTGCCTCGAATATGCATTTTCTCAAATCATTTGGTTAACAAAGACCAAACTGTGCACGTTCGTCTAACAGCGTTTAAGAGTATTACACTGATTTTGATTAGTAACAAAGACACTTTTAGAGAGACTACAAATGTGACGTACATTAAGAGAACAATCGTGTATACTATTGAGTATAAGCTCCATTTGGGTCTGCTTTTTACATGTGAGCATTTAAATTTGAAGTGGCAAATTTACTTGATATTTATATTACAAACAAAAAAAACATCTGCTGAGATCCATAAAAGAGAAGAAATAATAATTCATCCTAGATCAAAAAAATATAGAAGCACTCTATACGCACAAACTGCAAGCCTTTGTTTACCTACTGCATTTTTACAACCGCATGCCTAGTTCGCTTTGGGTTGCAGCATTAATCATGAAGAACATGCATTTCAAGCTGACCAAATATATGATGAATAAAATGCCCGATACCTCATCCGGTGATCATGCATGCTTGTTCAATTGGATTGCAGCAGACTTTGTGCGTGAATCATGAACCTCCGGCAAGCCATCACTGCCATAGATTCTTCCATTCCTACACAAAGATGTTAGTATTAGCTATTATGTTTTTGACAACTTAGAAATCTGAGGGGAGTGATATAATTGCTTTGATAATATATTTCCAAGCATGATATCAGAGTGATTTTTCAGGAAGATACACTAAATGTTCATGTTGATCATGCTCTGATATATATATAATATATATGTAAACTAGGAGCAGCACACAATTGATTTGACTCCCTGATATCCTAAAAGCTTTGAAAGTTGAAAGCAATTCAACAGCTATGTCACTTAGAATTGACACACTAATTTCACAACCAATCCAATGGAACGGACACAAAGCAACCTGATGTGCTATTTACAGAAGGGATAGAAAGAAAACAACATGACTAACTGGACATCAGACAGAATATATGCTACAATATAAATTGCTTTGTCTGTACTTGAAATGAACTCTCGGCTTTAATCCGTTTGTGGTGTGTGACTTCTCTCGACCTACACATTAGCAGTTCTATGTGCATATATACTATGTAGCATCCGGATTGGAAAAGGATTGTGGCAATTAATTTGTGTTGGTAACATACAAAAGGAAATTACCTGGATGTGAAGAGCCAGACTTGTGCCACACCCGGCAACAAAATTAGTAGAGCTGCAAGGAATAGGTGGGGCACGCAGCAGATCAGGCTTGTGGTGTACTAACCTGCTTTGGAGGAGCAGTGGTGCAGGGCGCCGGTGTCCTCGCTTCAGGCATAGGAGTTCTCGCGTCGGGTGAACGGGCGGCACGGCGTTGGAGATGCACGGCTGCGTCCTAGGACGGCGGCGTTGGGGATACAGGGCCACGGGTCGGACGGCGGCATTGGAGATGGAGGGCGGCGGCGTTGGGGATGCAGGGCCATGGGTCGGACGGCGGCGTTGGAGATGAAGGGCAGCGGCGTTGGGGATGCAGGTCCACGGGTCGGACAACGACGTTGGCGACGCGGCGGCGTCGGCGTCGGCGTGGGCTGGCGGCGCCGCGGCGTTGGCGTTGGCTGGCGGCGCGACGGCGTTCGAGGCGCGACCGGGAGAAGGGCGGTTGCGGTTGGGGTTTGGAGAGCTCTCGGGGTAATGGGGTACTATTTCTATATCTATACCTAATAATAAAGGGAAAAGTGTTTCCTTGGTTTGGTCCGTTTGGTGCGTTTGTGTTCCTCCGCTGCCGTCGTCCGTTGCGTGCGGCTTATGTTCGTCCGTCGAACGAGTTCGTGCAAAGCCTGGAAAAAATAATGGGCCGGCCTCTATGCAAACTGCCTCGCCTCCATCAAGTAACATCGATGGTAAGTCTAACTTGCAAAACTTTGACAATTGTCGTGCAAGAAAAGGAGACCGCGTGCGTTGCTAGATCCACCGGTTCCTGGTTCCCTATATAGCCCTCACAACGTGATACCGAGGAGACTAGATCGACGGAGACCATTGAGACAGGATCAACCACGCCAAAACTACCCAATGTGCGCCTGCCCTGGTCACGCGTTCAACTTTGTCGGCCGCCTTCGGCGCTGTCCGATCGCCGTCGTCGACCACCAACTGGTACGCCAGCGACGTGCAACGGGGCTCTTCTCTCCACGTGCGTCGACGGATCGATCGAGATCCCGACTATAGGTTCCTTGAGAATTCCATGTGGGTGCTGAGAAAGGAGATCAGCATGATGATGAACAAGCCCCGTCCGCTGGCCTGGCCTCTTTCACGGCGGAGTCATTTGTTGTCCTTCCTTCCTGCCTTATCGTCGCCTTGAATTCAAGCTAGCTGCAGGAGCGGGAGCGGGACAAGCTCCATCATGCAGCTATGTCCGCTTAACCTTGCAGCAGCTGGTCTACAGGATGTACCACCAAATATCCTCGCCGCCCAGCGCGAGAGAGGTGCTGCGGAACATGTATGAGCCGGCCTGTATACGTGATGCCGGTGCAGTGGTGTTCACGTCCTAGGACCCGGCCATGGAGTTGTCGGCGCGTATACGTATTTTTACGTGACAGTCCATCTATCATGACATCAACATGACGTTGTTGTAGTCATATGGAAATTTCATGTACACCCTACGGGACCCATGCCCTGAGTTCCGATCGGCCTCTCTGATCGATACCCAGCGAGATTTGATTGCGGCCGCCGGCCAAGCATACGATGCCAAATTGGCCTCGCGGCTAGGTTCCTCGCCGATAAGGGGCTTCTGTTGCGCATCTTACCAGCCCTAATCGAGCGCCTCCAGGTATTCCAGCCGAACAGGCCTCGTAGCAGCCGCGGAGAGAGCGCCAAGGGGACTTCAAGCAGTTCTACCGAAACGCAAGGCCGAGGCCGCCGACGCTGCCTCTTCTGCCGCTTGACATGGCCCGAAGATCGATATGTTCGTTCGACACGTCATCTACCGCTTGACATGGCCTGAAGATGGATGAGTTAGAGATGTCGCCTCTACCCTCTTCCTACTCATAAACTCCTCCGCATCATGCATGTCGCACTGTCTTGCTGGCATCAACCAGCGATCAAACATTCGCTCTATCCCTCTACTTGCCTAATCTGATATGGTTGCTAATCTTGATCTCAAGTACGTACCACAGTCTATCCCAGTAGTATAGTCAGGTTGTTGAACTGCTTGATCTGTACTAATTGATCACGTCACTTGGTGCCGCCATCAACATATAGTACTGTAGTATTTTCAGGTACCCCATGACCCAGATTCCCATACTCTGATACATATGAGACGGCGACCCAGGACATGGAGCACATCCTACCAGTGATGACGGCGAGCGTCCGGCACAGATGACTCCAAGCCAGATGTGGCTGCAAGCGCCCAGGCATGACGACGACTTTTAAGAGCAGTCACACCGGCAAGGCAGCAAGCTTGCCATGCAGTGACTCAATCCTCTGCGGTAGGAGGCAGGCAGAAACAAATACGTTGGGCTTGGCCCCAAAAAATTTAGTTTAATTTCAGTCTCATTGTAGTAGAATTGTGTTGTTATTCCTGCTTGATACTGGATCTCATAGTAGAATTTCGCCATGTTAAGAACGATTTGCTCTATCAAAAAACATTTAACAAGAAACAGCCTATTGAAAAAAGAGGATTGTTTCATTTAGGAACTTTGCATTTTAGCCCCGTCATAAATTCTCGATGAGTGGTGCAGAGGAGACAATGAGAGGGCGATTAAAGAAAGAAGCATGACCTGTACAAGTGTACAACACAGTTATGTAACCTCCCCTATGGGTGATGGGGGCTACCAGATTGACGATGTTTGTGTCAACTTGCGATTTGCTCCGTAGCGAAGCACGGGTTTTGTCCTAGTATATGTAAATTAAAATTAATTTGAAAGGCAACTCAAGATAAAGGGAAAACGCAACACGTTATAACCATCCATCCTGCCCCGTGCATATATTTTCCTTTTTTTATGCCTCTCAATTTGTGAAGCAATAGAAAAGCAAAAATAAAAAAATAAAAAAGTGTCAAACACGGCTTGAACCTGGACTTCAGGCAGAGAGGGATCTAATGTGGTCGCCATTAAAAATAGTAAACTATTTTTTCTACGTTCGTGGAACCAGGATATATATGAATAATAGCGCCTAATTTTCTTTTGGGTTGCCCAACTCCTTCAACTCGTCTCCAAATCTCTTTTGTTTCGTTGCTCAAATTGCTGGAGTTTAAGAACACCCGCGATCAAGCTCGGTTTATTTGGTACTGCAAATAGGGATGATATAGCGCCCTTTTATGCGAAGAAAATGGTCCGACTTTGGCTGGAGTCGGTTTACCATACGAATCAAGCGACCATGAATCTGCTCCGGCCACATCCGATCGATCGATCGTACAGGCAGAGTCGGACTCGTACACGGAGGATGCAATCGGCCCAAGTAGGAAGCGCGTTGGGCAGGCCAGGAGAACAAGCGGTCCAAGTGGGATCTAACAAGGCTTTCCGTCAGACCCTAGTGACAGGCACTTTTGTGGGCATGTCACTAGCAAATTTTTAGTCCCGGCCCGCCTCTAGAAAAAAACTCAGTGACATCCTTTTTGTAGCGCCTGTCACTGGTATTTAATACTAGTGACAGGCTTATATGTGCATGTCACTGGTATATTTATTAGTGACAGGCAATATTTTGCCAGTCACTGGTAACCTGGAGGCTATAAGCATTTCTGCAGTAGTGGACGGTGACCGTCGGCAGAGACTGTGCCGACGGTGAACATTGTTGTGCCGACGGTGCGGGGCCGTCGGTGTAGCCGGTCGTCCCCGTAGTGACTGGGCCGAATTACGCCGTCCGGATGGTAAAAACGTCGTTCGGGGGCCTCGTCGGGGAGACGAGTGGAGATGCTCTAAGGGGGCTGGAAGGTTTTTAATGAGGCGACTTGCTAGCTTAATATATTATGGTTGTTTCAAAAAAAAAGTTTACTAGTGATGGTTTATACTTTATACATCACTCGAATACAGAATTCCATCAGCTTAGTTCGCCCAATAGCTTGAATATCATTCAAGGAACATTGGCCGGCGCAACATCCATAATCAGTGATTGATCGACTTAGATAGTGTCCATGCAAATGTAGGATTGATCTTTGTTGAGAGGTGGACCGCGACCCTGAACAAGTGGTAAAGAACCTGAAACCAGAAAGAGGAAAACTGCAAAAGAACCTTATGCCTACTGCAAGGTGGATCGTCTTTAGAGAACATGACTGATAGAACATAACAATAATTCAGCAAAACTTACCCGGCCTTAACCTCGGAGTCCCATAATTCTGTAGCCGTAAGAGAATGCATTACATATATTTCTTAAGCATTATTATGTGACCAAGAAGATCAGATCCATTGGAAATTGGGAGACTCGCATTTCTGGGCTGGCCTGGCTTGGCAATGAAGAAGTTTTTATTTAAATATGGTACTTTTAATTTTAAGGATGGATCGCATATACGATTCAGCGTTATACAACATTGTTCGTCGCAAAAGTGATACCATTGCATTAGCAATGGCAACCTCACCTCCGACACTAACGTTTAGACGAAATTTAATCGGTCCGAGACTTCTTGCATGAAATGCCTTATTACTTCGTTTGGACTCCATTCAGTTGCCGGATGGGCAGAACGAATTTCGTTGGAACTTACAAGCCAATGGAAAGTTCTCTGTAAGTTCTTTGTACAATGCGATTATCCAACCTAAAATACTAGTTGATAAAAACAAGAAAATTTGGAAGATGAAATACCGCTCAAAATTATAAAAATTGGCTAATATTTCCGTCGAGGAGTAATCCTAACCAAAGATAATCTTGTGAAACGTAATTGGTATGGGAGTACGTAGTGTGTTTTCTGTCACCACAACGAGACGATTAAACACTTGTTCTTCCAATGTCGCTTTGCCATATCTATATGGTCATGCATCCAAATAGCTTCTGATCTATATCCCCCGACTAGTGTGGCCAATATCTTTGGTAATTGGCTTCACGGTATCGATCACAGATTTAGAACGTTTATTAGGGTGTGGGCGCTCGCCATTTTATGGTCGCTATAGCTATGTAGAAATGACAAAGTTTTTAATGATAAGAATTGTTCTCTCTTGCAGTTATCTACAGATGTACCGCTACTCTCCGTTCGTGGTCTACGCTGCAAAAGATGGAGAATCGCGACCTCTTTACGGAGGTAAAAGAGGTCTGTACACGGTTGAAGGACACGGCGGCGAGAGATACTTTTTCCCTACATGGGTGGCAGCATAATCTACGGATTGGGCCTCCGCCTTCACCTTAGGCGTCTATGTAATTCGCCTTTTTATCACTACAGATTTTGAGACTCTTCAACGGTTGTGTGCATCTTAGCTATGCAGAGATCGGGTGTAATTGCTTCCTTAAATAATAAAGCGCCCGTTATCTAAAAATAAAAAATATGACCCAGAAGAAAGAACATTCCTCTCAGTGAATATACAGTACAATTGCAATTTCCCCTTCACTCCTACAGTTGACGAAGTTTTAGCTAGGGCATGTTAACTCTCAAAATGATGCGCGAGCTCATCGAAGCAGCTGTGATGGTACCCTGGAGAAGCAACAAAGCACAACCCAACTTGTGGAGCTGCAGGAAGTGAGTGCATATTTGTACGCTCGCGCAAACCTGTGATGTTGCTCTTGTTAAAAGAAAAAATGTATTGTTTACAATGGGCTGGCGGCCCAGTCATACGCCCAACTACTAGCGGCCGATTGGAGAACACAAACTGATGTCCATGGGGAATATGAACGGGGACTCGGGGAGCACAGTTGTAGGCTTGTAGCATTGGAGGATGACACTACATCTTCAGGAATCAGGAGTATACGAATATACATGCATTAACAGTACTTCCTCCGTCCCATGAATGTAGTCTGAAATTTATTAAAATTTAAATGTATAAAAATACGGTTTAATATCTAGAATATTTAAAATTTGAAAAATCTCAGATAACATTTTTAAGACAGAGAGTTTTTTTCACTTGTATCGAAAACGCTCTCTGGTGAACGGAAGCTCACACGGTCAGGCCTTCAAGGCTTCAACCCTTACCTGTTCAGTGTTCACAATGATGAGATGCCTGTCACCGTCAGGGAGAGGCCCCTCCAACATGTGGCGGCCTGGCGGGATCCAGAATTTAGCTTAATGGCTTCATTATCATCGTTAATTAGCAACTGCCGGCCGGTCTTCAGCTCTTTCGTGTGTGTATGTAGGTGCACCTCCGGCCTCCCATGTGAGCATGTTGCCTACTACGTGTTCCGGCCGTGGTAACGGCGCACCTAACGCCCATATGCCACGTACGAGCAGTCCTTATCCTCGACCACCCACCGTTCGGGAAATGTATGACCATGCATGTGACCGATCGTTGCGAGCCTTACGTGCACTCGATCCATCTATCGGACTTTTTCATTAGTAGTAGGACCAACGTAAACACTTTTAACACTTTGTGTGATGTGCGAGCCTTACGTGCACTACGAGTACTTGCATCGGTCGCTCTGGAATTAAAGTTCCAGCTGCCGGAGAACGACCGACCAACATATGCATTGAGATGAGCCGCACCACGAACACCTGGTCCTAATCTTCTGAGAGACAACTTCCTTCCACGGCACATTGCCGTTCAGATCGCCCGTTACCGTAGAAAATATCACCGCAACTTCTTTTTTTGCGAAAATTACACCGATCCATTAATAATTATTAACAGTAGTACAAAAATATCTAAAAAAAGTAAAAATTAAAAATAGGTCGTTGAACCACCTAACGATGACTACACACGTTTCCTTTTATTTACTCTACGAGATCTTAACTCTTAAGTAGTACTTCCTCAGTACTCATACACACTAAAATGGGTCGTTGAACCACCTAACGATGACAACGGCGAGGGTGGCGACAACCACCTACAGCTTCATCCCGGACAGCCCCATCTCGTTGTTGACCAAACTTCCACGAACCCACACTGGTAGGCCTAGACCACCACCAGCTCAAATGGCGCACAAGAGCACTCATGTGATGCGTGGAGGCCATGGCCCTTAATGCCCTGGTCGGACTCAGATCGGGCCCTCGCGCTCGAAGCCGATAGAAGGCCGTCGACGCACATGCCTAGCTCGACCACCCCACTAGGACCTCTCCATCGCTCCAACCCCCAGCACACCCGTCGAAACAAACATCCATGATCGATCGGGACCTATAGGGCCTAGATCGTGCCCTGCCAGCGCCTCCGCAACAACACCACTCCAGGGGCCACACACACACGCGACGCGCACAACACACTGCCGCCACCATTGTCCGTCTATACTGCCGCGCATAGCCGCAGCCCCACCCCAAGTCGCACGACCCATGAGCCACCGATCTCCGTACATAGACAAGCAGTTGAGGGTGCATCCTCCGCTCCCTCCATCTTTGACAGCGTGGCGCCGCCGCCGGGCAGGAGTAGAAAAATAGATTATGAAAATATAGCATCTACAACATGAAGCAAATAGATTATTAAAATATATTTACAGTGAAACTAATAGTAATATTAATTTGATATCGAATTTTTATTATCTATTAAATTGGTCAAACTTAGAGAATGATGTCTTTCATTATATTTATAAGGCTTATTCAATGAAACAGAAACGGATGGAGTATATAGGAAGATAAAACAGCATGCACCAAGGCTACTTAAAGTAAGAATAAGGTATGAAGCTCACTTAATTAAGCACCCACACGCTCTGTACACTTGCTAAAATAAACCGGGATTAACCGTAAGATTGGTCGCGTGTCCCTCTCCATGGCTTCGCTCGGCACATGCCTCGCTCGCTCGCTTTGCTCCGTCGCTTTCCGTGATCCCAGAGCAAAAGCATAGCTGCACTTGCTGTAAACCGATCAGAACGGATAACGAACCGCACCACTGCACCAGACGACGCTACGCTAGGCCCCTGGAGGTATCATTTGTTTACTGCGATCTGCAGGGTCAGCCTAATCCATCCACGCCAGCCTAGTTAGTTAACGTAATACTCCTCCATATTGATAAGAGGTAGGAATAGGATGCTGCCATGCATATGGGTTTTACTGTTTCCGGTCAAAGAAGCTACTAGCTAGCTACGTACTGTTCGTGCTCTGCCGTCCATGGCCTCCAATCCTCAGGTTAATTAATTTCTCCGAAGTTGATTATTTTGGTGGCGGTGCACGTGACTTGCGTGAGATGTGGATACGTGGTAGCGGTACTGGGAGCTGGGTTAGATCTGGGCGGGTATCAGTAGTTCAGTACCATGCATGCACGGTCGTACGGGGCGTGAGGTGTGACTGACTACACGGCAGGCCTTTCAATGTGCGCACTGTTTCTTTGCCTCCTTCGTCCCGTCAAGATCCAATGCCTCCCGGAGCGAGGCTACACGCTACCTGCACATCGACGTGCACGCAAGTACTGTACTGGTTTTGCATGTAGCAGTGTAGTGCGCGGGGACTAAAGCAGGATCTAGATTTTGTACACGTACGTAGCGCCTTGCTCTTGCATTGCATACACGTACGTACGTATGGGCAGCTGGTTCGTTTCCCAAATGATATTTGGGTGCTGTATCATATTGTCTCCAACTTAGCAGAAACCCTAACCGAATTTTTCCTGGTCCAAGTCAAAATAGCACGTCGTTAATTATTTGCTAACTCGGTGGGCCATGGAGTGGCCGGGACGTCTTGCCGCAAAATAGTGACTTGCATTTGCTAGTGCCCAGTGGCCAGCGATGTTTCCTTTGCTACCAAGCGATTCGCTCGGCGCCATAGAAAACGATCGATCGAGCAGGTCGATCGGTCTCAGCTTTCACGGACAGGTCCGCACGTTCTCGGTTTCATCAATGCTCAAAGGACGAGCCATAGTACTACTAAATTGCATGGTTAACGGAAATATCTTATGGTGTTTTAGGCTTTTAATAGTAGCATACTTTTGTCTTCGTAGATCTCAGATTTATTACGACGAAAATATCGAGTACGTACAGGCAGATAATTAGACAAGATGTGATATGATGTGTCGAATATGTGTACATATATATAGAGTTAGCGGTAGGTTATGAAAGTTACTGCATTTCCCATTACAATTCATTTAGGAGCCGGTGCCTGCGGACCCAGAGATGCAGAGGAGGGCGGGCAGAACAAATGAAGGCGACGAACAACGACGAGTCTGTTCCATCTCGCACCTCGACCAATGTCGAGGTTGGTTTGGTTTAGTATAAAAATCTAGTCGAATTTCATTGAATTTTGTAATGTATGAATGAAATTTTAAATTTAGGTTTCAATTTTTATTTTTCCATAAATTCGTACGGGGAAGCAGAAGCCTAGTGACGTGCCTAGATGCGGCGGTGCCCTCATTACAATGTTAGGGGACATGGCTGAAGATGCTCTAATACCTTTAACCTTTTCCTCATTTCCCCGCCTCTGCCAGCTACAACACCTTCGTTGTTGAAAAAACTAGCATCCATGAGGTAATTAGATGGATGAGCTAGCCAATTTATTCAAAGTTCTGAACTGTCTACATGGGATAAATGTTAGATGCAACTATTTTATTTTATATTAATAGTGTGTTTGAAACATGATTTGGACTTGAGAGTCGAGACCTTATGCTCTAATACCATATCAAGCTCCATGCACTAGCCAGCACAACCAAAAGTCGAATTAATGAAAAAGGCTAGTACAATTCACTTATACATTTCACAACACCCCCTGTCATGTGTGATAAGAGAACAGAAAGTCAACACATGAATGGAACAAAAAAAAACACGTATGAATAATGTAATAACCCAGAACATAGGAACAACGAAGGGTAGATTTAGAAATGGGATGTGCATTTCATCGCAAAACGGGGGAAATTTTCGCGCCTTATTGCAACTAAACCTAAGAGGGATCGAGGTTCTCTCTCATTTTGCACTTAGGGTTAGGCAATGTGAGTTAGGGAAATTTCGACATGATCTCTTTTGTATCTTGTTACTTTGGGGAATGATTGCAATTGATAAGTGTTAAACATTTAATTATAAACATCACACAATATAAACAATGAATTCATAATTCAAACACAAGATATAAATTCAAATCACTTTGAATTTCAAAGTGAATATCAAATACAATATTTAATCAAGAATATAAACATTACATCATACGAAAGCTCATAAACCAAAACTTGAGCTTTATTGATATACAACACAAATTACAAAGTCTTTACAATATTCTTGATACAAGAATTGAGAAATAATGAACAGAAATAAAAAGAGGAAAATTACAAGTTCATTCTAAACTAAAACCTAGACTAAGTGGCTTGAGGATGATCTTCTGGCCATAATGCAAACCTGCAAGACAAAGAACAAGTACTATACCAGAATATAAGTGTTAGCAAGTTCAGTTTGGACAGTTAGCAAAAATCACAGGAAAATTCAGTTTGGACAGTGCACACTGTCATTGCACACTTGTGCTTGTCCAAATTCTTGGACAGCACAAGATAGGCATAGGCAGACCAGAACTGAGCAAGCCACAGGGGCTCAAGTTTCAGCATATGAGTGCTGTTCCTAACCAAGCAACAGCAAGGCAATGCAAGGGGTGAGTCATAAAGTAACCAGGCTTGTGTGTCATGGCCAGGGAAGAAGTGGAGACCATATAAATAGCACACAAACCCTAGAACCATGACAGTCGACCAGATATGCAAATCACCAGGTAAGGGTGAAGCTAGAACCAGCACCAGTTCATCCAGTTCATACTCAAGAACAGAAACCAACACACAACCACTTAGCCCCAGGAATCATGGTGACCTGAGAAGCTCAACCAGAAACTGGAGGTGAAGGGCTGTGCACCAAAAACCCCAAGTCTGCAACAACCAAATATTTCAATCTAGGAGCTGGAACAAGGTATACCAAGTTCCTGGACAGATCCAATGGATCTGATCCATCATATATGCATGATATAAGCATGGGAATGAGCAGATGCTCAAATGGGTAGATCATCACTTGGTTTTCACCAAGGATTACTGCCAGTCTAAAAGCCACTAAAAATGGAAAGCATCTACACATAAGCTAGCAAACATGCACAGATGTACACACTAGTCAGATCATATGCACAGATAGCACCAGTAGATGAATTTCAATGATTAGCAGCTAATAAAGACTACACAGTAAATCCTAAGCTATGAACCATCAGTAAACCCTAGATTTTCATCAGGCAAGCATATTGGCATTCATATCTAGTATGATCCCCAAATATGCAAGCAAAGGTTGAGTAGCCACAAGATCCAATTAAATAGGTGAGCAACCAATCAGCAGCAAGGCTACTGAGGTCACATCACACTTAGCACCAATTAAAAGAAAGCCAACTATAGCACATCATTATCCAGGAATGGATTCAGATTCATTTGCTTGCTAAACAATCATGAATAGCCAAATCATTTGCAAGCAAGTCATTTAAATCATTACTGCATGAGCAGTTCATCATAACTTAATTAATACAAGCATGAATTTATCACAGATCCATGCTTAGTACTGACAGTAGCATAATATAAGGCAACACAGTTTAATCACTGCATCATAGCCACTGGAGCAAGTCCAGTAGCTTGAATGAGCAACAGCACAAGTAAGCAGTAGCATAGTGATGCTTGAGCATCAGCATCACAAGGAAATTGAATCACTTAGTCACAGGATTAATCAGTAAGCTATCACTGACATTTAATTGATCAAATGGATCAATTGAATCAAGTCAAGATACACAGAGAAGCTAGCCAACAAGCAAAGGATGATCCAATGGATCATTAGCTTGCATAGGAAGCACAGAAGCGTTTCACAAGCACCACTGGCACACACAAGTGTCACTGATGCATCACAGTACACCTAGACAAGCAAGTATGACATGCCAGTAAGCACAAGCAAGCCATAATCAAGTACATCATGGTATAGCAAGCTCTTAAGCAAGCACAGCAGAGCATGGCAAGAACAGGGCATGCTAGGAGCAACAGATAAGCAAGCAAAGCATGAATCGCAAGCAAAGCAACACTGGCCAGTACCAGAGACTGGTGATTTGGCCATGAGCTTGCAGTAGATAGAAACACTGGAAGATTAAGCAACTATGGCATAGCTCTATGTGATCACAGGATCACCAGAGAGCAACAGAGCATGAGGAGGAAGAAGAACAGTAGCAAGGGAGGCGCACAGACATGGAGAAGAGAAGGAGGAGGTGAGGTAACTTACACGCGCCTGGAAGCAGAAGCTAGGGCATGGCGAGGCAGTGCTCGCGCGGCCATAGCAGCTGCAAATCTAGGGTAGGCGCCGACGTTACGCCGGCGAACACGAACACGAACACCACCGTAGCAGAGCACCCGAGGTGACGGCACGAGTACTGCGAGCAGCACCCGCGCCAAGTCAACCTCAGGGGCGCACACATCGTCGGCGAGGGCGAGAGCTCGCCGGAGTTCATCAATCGCCAGGGGCGATTCTCCACGAGATCCAGAGCGGAGGCGATTCGCCAGGAGAGGAAGAGAAGGGGAAAACCACGCGGACAGATCGATAGATCTGCACGCGGCGGTTCCGATTTGGTAGGTGGCTATGGCGGGGAAGCACGGAGCTGGCCGGAGCGCGGCGGCGGCCATGGCGGCGACGCCATCGCCACAGGCGTCGCGGGAGGATTAGGGTTAGAGACGAACGAGTGAGAGAGGGCCGAGTGAGTGAGTGAGGTGGGCCGTTCGGCGCCACCGACCCATAAGGGACAAGCCTTAATGGGCTGTCCCTGGGCTTTAGGTAAATGGGCTGGCCCAATAGGGGCCAGGGGGCATTTTTGTCTTTTAATAATTAAGAAAAGGCCAGAAATTTACCAATTTTTAGTAAATAAAATACAACTCTAAAAATCCATTAAAAATTGGATTAATGAATGAAAAATAAATCTTAACAAGAATAAAATATGAAATAGAATTTATGAAACAAATTCAAAATTATGAATTTTAAGAATTTAAATAATAACTTGGACTTTTAAACTATTATTTCCTTGTATTTAAAATTCAAGGAAAAATCTCAAATAAGTTCAAATACTTATTTTCAAACATTTCAAAAAGGAAATTCTACTATTCCAAGTCAGTTCTATTGAAAAGGGTATTTTTCCAAGAAAAATACTATATTCCTTTTATGCCAAAAACTATAGAGATAACTCTATGATTTCAAATTATTTTTGGAATGATTAAGGGAATCACCAAGTCAAGTAGTTTTACTTTGAAGTATGTTACTTTATGTGAATTAAAATGGTTTATACTTTTAAATCAATTGCAAGTTACTGTCAAAGACATAAATCTTAAACGCAACCCTAAATTGCTATAACTCAGCGGGGTAAAGGGATTCAACATAAAATAATACATCCATGATTGCATTATTTGGATTTTATAACATTGTCCTTACCGGACAATGATGCTTCTTACAGAACTGATGCGCGTGGTTGACGTATTGTCTTTCCGTTCGACACGCGTCCGTTGGGAACCCCAAGAGGAAGGTGTGATGCGCACAGCGGCAAGTTCCCCTCAGTAAGAAACCAAGGTTTATCGAACCAGTAGGAGTCAAGAAGCACGTGAAGGTTGATGGCGGCGAGATGTAGTGCGGCGCAACACCAGGGATTCCGCGCCAACGTGGAACCCGCACAACACAAACCAAGTTCTTTGCTCCAACGAAACAGTCGAGGTTGTCAATCTCACCGGCTTGCTGTAACAAAGGATTAGATGTATAGTGTGGATGATGATTGTTTGCGAAAACGAGTAGAACAATTGCGGTAGATTGTATTTCGGTATAGAGAATTGGACCGGGGTCCACAGTTCACTAGAGGTGTCTCTCCCATAAGATAAATAGCATGTTGGGTGAACAAATTACGGTTGGGCAATTGACAAATAGAGAGGGCATGACCATGCACATACATATTATGATGAGTATTGTGAGATTTAATTGGGCATTACGACAAAGTACATAGACCGCTATCCAAGCATGCATCTATGCCTAAAAAGTCCACCTTCGAGTTATCATCCGAACCCCTTCCAGTATTAAGTTGCTAACAACGAGACAATTGCATTAAGTATTGCGCGTAATGTAATCAATAACTACATCCTCGGACATAGCATCAATGTTTTATCCCTAGTGGCAACGAAGCACATCCATAACCTTAGAGGTTTCGTCACTCCCCGGATTCACGGAGACATGAACCCACTATCGAGCATAAATACTCCCACTTGGAGTTACTAGCAAAAACTTGGCCAGAGCCTCTACTAATAACGGAGAGCATGCAAGATCATAAACAACACATAGACATAAATTGATAATCAACATAACATAGTATTCTCTATCCATCGGATCCCAACAAACACAACATATAGCATTACAGATAGATGATCTTGATCATGTTAGGCAGCTCACAAGATCCGACAATGAAGCATAATGAGGAGAAGACAACCATCTAGCTACTGCTATGGACCCATAGTCCAGGGGTGAACTACTCACTCATCACTCCGGAGGCGACCATGGCGGTGTAGAGTCCTCCGGGAGATGATTCCCCTCTCCGGCAGGGTGCCGGAGGCGATCTCCTGAATCCCCCGAGATGGGATTGGCGGCGGCGGCGTCTCCGGAAGGTTTTCCGTATCGTGGCTCTCGGTACTGGGGGTTTCGCGACGAAGGCTATTTGTAGGCGGAAGGGCAGGTCTGGGGGCCACACGAGGGGCCCAGGAGACAGGCCGACGCGGCCAGGGCTTGGGCCGCGCCGCCCTACCTCCTGGCCACCTCGTGGCCCCACTTCGTTGACCCTTCAGTCTTCTTGAAGCTTCGTGGCAAAATAGGCCCCTGGGCGTTGATTTCGTCCAATTCCGAGAATATTTCCTTACTAGGATTTCGAAACCAAAAATAGCGAGTAAAACGAAGAATTGGCTCTTCGGCATCTTGTTAATAGGTTAGTTCCAGAAAATGCATAAATATGATGTAAAGTATGCATAAAACATGTAGATATCATCAATAATGTGGCATGGAACATAAGAAATTATCGATACGTCGGAGACGTATCAGCATCCCCAAGCTTAGTTCCTGCTCGTCCCGAGCAGGTAAACGATAAAAAAGATAATTTCTGGAGTGACATGCCATCATAACCTTGATCATACTATTGTAAGCATATGTAATGAATGCAGCGATCAAAACAATGTAAATGACATGAGTAAACAACTGAATCATATAGCAAAGACTTTTTATGAATAGTACTTTCAAGACAAGCATCAATAAGTCTTGCATAAGAGTTAACTCATAAAGCAATAATTCATAGTAAAGATATTGAAGCAACATAATGGAAGATGAAGTTTCAGCGGTTGCTTTCAACTTGTAACATGTATATCTCATAGATAGTTGTCAATGCAAAGTAATATAACAAGTGCAATATGCAAGTATGTAGGAATCAATGCACAGTTCACACAAGTGTTTGCTTCTTGAGGTGGAGAGAGATAGGTGAACTGACTCAACAATAAAAGTAAAAGAATGGTCCTTCAAAGAGGAAAGCACCGATTGCTATATTTGTGCTAGAGCTTTGATTTTGAAAACATGTAGAGAGCATAAAAGTAAAATTTTGAGAGGTGTTTGTTGTTGTCAACGAATGGTAGTGGGCACTCTAACCCCCTTGCCAGACAAACCTTCAAAGAGCGGCTCCCATTTTATTTTATTTTTGTGTGGCACTCCTTCCAACCTTTCTTTCACAAACCATGGCTAACCGAATCCTTCGGGTGCCTGCCAACAATCTCATACCATGAAGGAGTGCCTTTTTATTTTAGTTTTATTATGATGACACTCCTCCCCACCTTTGCTTTCTCAAGCCATGGCTAACCGAATCCTTCGGGTGCCAGTCCAACAATCACATACCATGGAGGAGTGTCTATTTTTTTGTTAATTAATTTGGGACTGGGAATCCCATTGCCGGCTCTTTTTGCAAAATTATTGGATAAGCGGATGAAGCCACTAGTCCATTGGTGAAAGTTGCCCAACAAGATTGAAAGATAAACACCACATACTTCCTCATGAGCTATAAAACATTGACACAAATCAGAGGTAATAAATTTTGAATTGTTTAAAGGTAGCACTCAAGCAATTTACTTTGGAATGGCGGAGAAATACCATGTAGTAGGTAGGTATGGTGGACACAAATGGCATAGTGGTTGGCTCAAGTATTTGGATGCATGAGAAGTATTCCCTCTCGATACAAGGTTTAGGCTAGCAAGGTTATTTGAAACAAACACAAGGATGAACTGGTGCAGCAAAACTCACATAAAAGACATATTGTAAACATTATAAGACTCTACACCGTCTTCCTTGTTGTTCAAACTCAATACTAGAAATTATCTAGACTTTAGAGAGACCAAATATGCAAACCAAATTTTAGCATGCTCTATGTATTTCTTCATTAATAGGTACAAGGTACATGATGCAAGAGCTTAAACATGAGCACAACAATTGCCAAGTATCACATTACCCAAGACATTTTAGCAATTACTACATGTAGCATTTTCCAATTCCAACCATATAACAAATTAACGAAGAAGAAACTTCGCCATGAATATTATGAGTAAAGCCTAAGGACATACTTGTCCATATGCTACAGCGGAGCGTGTCTCTATCCCACACAAAGAATGTTAGGATCCATTTTATTCAAACAAAACAAAAACAAAAACAAACCGACGCTCCAAGCAAAGCACATAAGATGTGATGGAATAAAAATATAGTTTCGGGGAGGAACCCGATAATGTTGTCGATGAAGAAGGGGATGCCTTGGGCATCCCCAAGCTTAGACGCTTGAGTCTTCTTGATATATGCAGGGGTGAACCACCGGGGCATCCCCAAGCTTAGAGCTTTCACTCTCCTTGATCATGTTGTATCATCTCCCTCTCTTGATCCTTGAAAACTTCCTCCACACCAAACTCAAAACAACTCATTAGAGGGTTAGTGCACAATCAAAATATACATGTTCAGAGGTGACATAATCATTCTTAACACTTCTGGACATTGCACAAAGCTACTGAAAGTCAATGGAATCAAAATATCCATCGAACATAACAAAATAGGCAATGCGAAATAAAAGGCAGAATCTGTCAAAACAGAACAGTTCGTAAATAAGAATTTTATTGAGGCACCAGACTTGCTCAAATGAAAATGGTCAAATTGAATGAAAGTTGCGCACATATCTGAGGATCACTCACGTAAATTGGCATAATTTTCTGAGTTACCTACAGATAATTTTGCCCAGATTTGTGACAGCAAAGAAATCTGTTTCTGCGCAGTAATCCAAATCTAGTATGAACCTTACTATCAACGACTTTACTTGGCACAACAATGCACAAAACTAAGATAAGGAGAGATTGCTACAGTAGTAAACAACTTCCAAGACTCAAATATAAAACAAAATTACTGTAGTAAAAACATGGGTTGTCTCCCATAAGCGCTTTTCTTTAACGCCTTTCAGCTAGGCGCAAAAAGTGTGTATCAAGTATTATCAAGAGACGAAGTGTCAACATCATAATTTGTTCTAATAATAGAATCAAAAGGTAACTTCATTCTCTTTCTAGGGAAGTGTTCCATACCTTTCTTGAAAGGAAATTGATATTTAATATTACCTTCCTTCATATCAATGATAGCACCAACAGTTCGAAGAAAAGGTCTTCCCAATATAATGGGGCAAGATGCATTGCATTCAATATCCAAGAGAACAAAATCAACGGGGACAAGGTTATTGTTAACGGTAATGTGAACATTATCAACTCTCCCCAAAGGTTTCTTTGTAGAATGATCAGCAAGATTAACATCCAAATAACAATTTTTCAATGGTGGCAAGTCAAGCATATTATAGATTTTCTTAGGCATAACAGAAATACTTGCACCAAGATCACATAAAGCATTACAATCAAAGTCATTGACCTTCATCTTAATGATGGGCTCCCAACCATCCTCTAGTTTCCTAGGAATAGAAGCTTCGCGTTCTAATTTCTCTTCTCTAGCTTTTATGAGAGCATTTGTAATATGTTTCGTGAAAGCCAAATTTATAGCACTAGCATTAGGACTCTTAGCAAGTTTTTGTAAGAACTTTATAACTTCAGATATGTGGCAATCATCAAAATTCAAACCATTATAATCTAAAGCAATGGGATCATCATCCCCAATGTTGGAAAAAAATTCAGCAGTTTTATCACGAAGCGGTTCGAGCGGTTTTCGCGCTTTGCGTTAGAAGTGGAAACATTGCTAACACCAATTCTTTTATTAGTAATAGTAGGAGGTGCAGCAACTTGTGTATCATTAGCATTACTAGTGGTGGTAATAGTCCAAAGTTTAGCTATATTATCTTCTTTTTCATTTTCTTCTTTTTCCCACCTAGCACGCAATTCGGCCATCAATCTTATATTCTCATTAATTCTAACTTGGATGGCATTTGCTATAGTAACAATTTTATTATTAATATTTTAATGAGACATAACTTTCGATTTCAAAAGATCAACATCAGCAGCAAGACTATCGACTTTAGAAGCAAGTATATCAATTTTCCCAAGCTTTTCTTCAACAGATTTGTTAAAAGCAGTTTGTGTACTAATAAATTCTTTAAGCATAGCTTCAAGTCCAGGGGGTTTGTTCCTATTATTGTTGTAAGAATTCCCATAAGAATTACCATAGCCGTTGCCATTATTATAAGGATATGGCCTATAGTTGTTACTAGAATTGTTTCGGTAAGCATTGTTGTTGAAATTATTATTTTTAATGAAGTTGACATCAACATGTTCTTCTTGAGCAACCAATGAAGCTAACGGAACATTATTAGGATCAATATTAGTCCTATCATTCACAAGCATAGACATAATAGCATCAATCTTATCACTCAAGGAAGAGGTTTCTTCGACAGAATTTACCTTCTTACCTTGTGGAGCTCTTTCCGTGTGCCATTTAGAGTAATTAATCATCATATTATCAAGAAGCTTTGTTGCCTCGCCAAGAGTGATGGACATAAAGGTACCTCCAGCAGCTGAATCCAATAGGTTTCGCGAAGAAAAATTCAGTCATGCATAAAAGGTTTGGATGATCATCCAAGTAGTCAGTCCATGGGTTGGGCAATTTTTAACCAAAGATTTCATTCTTTCCCATGCTTGTGCAACATGCTCAGTATCCAATTGTTTAAAATTCATTATGCTACTTCTCAAAGATATAATTTTAGCAGGGGGATAATATCTACCAATAAAAGCATCCTTGCATTTAGTCCATGAATCAATACTATTCTTAGGCAGAGATAGCAACCAATCTTTAGCTCTTCCTCTTAATGAGAAAGTGAACAATTTTAATTTTATAATGTCACCATCTACATCTTTATACTTTTGCATTTCACATAGTTCAACAAAATTATTGAGATGGGCAGCAGCGTCATCGAACTAACACCGAGAAAATTGCTCTCGCATAACAAGATTTAGTAAAGCGAGTTTAATTTCAAAGAATTCTGTTGTAGTAGTAGGTGGAGCAATAGGTGTGCATAAGAAATCATTATTATTTGTGGTTGTGAAGTCACACAACTTAGTATTTTCAGGAGTACCCATTTTAGCAGTAGTAAATAAAGCAAACTAGATAAAGTAGATGCAAGTAACTAAATTTTTTGTGTTTTTAATATAGAGTGCAAGACAGTAAATAAAGTAAAACTAGCAACTAATTTTTTTGTATTTTGATTTAGTGCAGCAAACGAAGTAGTAAATAAAATAAAGCAAGA
>NC_061512.1:223628781-223646251 GCF_022539505.1 Lolium rigidum | reverse complement strand
TGGTTGCTCAAAATAATTCTAGGCCATATCCAGCTAATGGTAACTCTTATGGTAGATACGCTTCACCTAATGAGGAAAAGGTATTAGAAATTGAAAGATCCACCAAGAGCTTTATGCAATCACAATATGAGCAAAATAAATTGTTTACTAAAACTATGAATGAGCAATCTACCTTGTTGAAGAATATAGGAAATCAACTTAAAAATCTGAATATGGAAATTTCTGGGTTGCAAACTAAGCTTGCTAATGCTGAAAACCGAATTTCTTACATGTCTGCATCACAATCTTCTTTAATTAATAAAATGGCTGCTAAACCTGAGGATATTGAAAATAAAATTGTTACTACAGCAAATTCCATCCAAGTTAGAATTAATGATAATATAAGATTAATGGCTGAATTGCGTGCTAGGTGGGATAGAGAAGAAAATGAAAAACTAGCTAAAGAGAAAAATGTAGCTAAAGTTTGGACTATTACCACCACAAGTAATGTTGATTCTTCACATGTTGCTGCACCTCCTACTATTAATGGTAAAATAATTGGTGTTGGTAATGTTTCTACTCCTAGTGCAAAGCGTACAAAACTGCCTGAAATTGCTAAAACTGCTGAAATTGCTTGTGATAAAACTGCTGAAATTTTTTCCAACCTTGGGGATGATGATCCATTGCTGTAGCTCATAATGATTTAGATTTTGATGATTGCCACATCTCTGAAGTTATAAAGTTCTTACAAAAACTTGCTAAGAGTCCCAATGCTAGCGCTTGTAAACTTGGCTTTCACAAAACATATTACAAATGCTCTCATAAAAGCTAGAGAAGAGAAACTAAAACTTGAAACTTCTATTCCTAGAAAGCTAGAGGATGGTTGGGAACCCATCATTAAAATGAGGGTCAATGATTTTGATTGTCATGCTTTATGTGATCTTGGTGCAAGTATTTCTGTTATGCCTAAGAAAGTCTATGATATGCTTGACTTGCCACCATTGAAAAATTGTTATTTGGATGTTAATCTCGCTGATAATGCTAAAAAGAAACCTTTGGGGAGAGTTAATAATGTTCATATTATGGTTAACAATAACCTTGTCCCCGTTGATTTTGTTGTCTTGGATATTGAATGCAATGCATCTTGCCCCATTATATTGGGAAGACCTTTTCTTCGAACCGTTGGTGCTACTATTGATATGAAGGAAGGTAATATTAAATATCAATTTCCTCTCAAGAAAGGTATGGAACACTTCCCTAGAAAGAGAATGAAGTTACCTTATGATTATATTATTAGAACAAATTATGATGTTGATGCTTCGTCTCTTGATGTTACTTGATTTACACTTTACGCGCCTAGGCGAAAGGCGTTAAAGAAAAGCGCTTATGGGAGACAACCCATGTTTTTACTACAGTATTTTTGTTTTATATTTGAGTCTTGGAAGTTGTTTACTACTGTAGCAACCTCTCCTTATCTTAGTTTTGTGTTTTGTTGTGCCAAGTAAAGTCTTTGATAGTAAAGTTCATACTAGATTTGGATTACTGCTGCAGTTTCAGATTTCTTTGTTGTCACGAATTTCGACCTGCCTCCTCTGTAGGTAGCTCAGAAAATTAAGCCAATTTACGTGCGTGATCCTCAGATATGTACGCAACTTTCATTAAATTTGGGCATTTTCATTTGAGCAAGTCTGGTGCCTCAATAAAATCCATCTTTACGGACTGTTCTATTTTGACAGATTCTGCCTTTTATTTCGCATTGCCTCTTTTGCTATGTTGGATGAATTTCTTTGATCCATTAATGTCCAGTAGCTTTATGCAATGTCCAGAAGTGTTAAGAATGATTGTGTCACCTCTGAACATGTTAATTTTTATTGTCCACTAACCCTCTATGAGTTGTTTCGAGTTTGGTGTGGAGGAAGTTTTCAAGGATCAAGAGAGGAGTATGATGCAATATGATCAAGGAGAGTGAAAGCTCTAAGCTTGGGGATGCCCGGTGGTTCACCCCTGCATATTTTAAGAAGACTCAAGCGTCTAAGCTTGGGGATGTCCAAGGCATCCCCTTCTTCATCGACAACATTATCAGGTTCCTCCCCTGAAACTATATTTTTATTCCGTCACATCTTATGTGCTTTGCTTGGAGCGTCGGTTTGTTTTTGTTTTTTGTTTTGTTTGAATAAATGGATCCTAGCATTCACTGTATGGGAGAGAGACACGCTCCGCTGTTGCATATGGACAAGTATGTCCTTAGGCTCTACTCATAGTATTCATGGCGAAGTTTCTTCTTCGTTAAATTGTTATATGGTTGGAATTGGAAAATGATACATGTAGTATTTGCATAAATGTCTTGGGTAATGTGATACTTGGCAATTGTTGTGCTCATGTTTAAGCTCTTGCATCATATGCTTTGCACCCATTAATGAAGAAACACCTAGAGCTTGCTAATTTGGTTTGCATATTTGGTTTCTCTAAAGTCTAGATAATTTCTAGTATTGAGTTTTGAACAACAAGGAAGACGGTGTAGATTCTTATAATGTTTACAATATGTCTTTTATGTGAGTTTTGCTGCACCGGTTCATCCTTGTGTTTGTTTCAAATAACCTTGCTAGCCTAAACCTTGTATCGAGAGGGAATACTTCTCATGCATCCAAAATCCTTGAGCCAACCACTATGCCATTTGTGTCCACCATACCTACCTACTACATGGTATTTCTCCGCCATTCCAAAGTAAATTGCTTGAGTGCTACCTTTAAAATTCCATCATTCACCTTTGCAATATATAGCTCATGGGACAAATAGCTTAAAAACTATTGTGGTATTGAATATGTACTTATGCACTTTATCTCTTATTAAGTTGCTTGTTGTGCGATAACCATGTTTCTGGGGACGCCATCAACTATTCTTTGTTGAACATCATGTGAGTTGCTATGCATGTCCGTCTTGTCTGAAGTAAGAGAGATCTACCACCTTAATGGTTGGAGCATACATATTGTTAGAGAAGAATAATGGGCCGCTAACTAAAGCCATGATTCATGGTGGAAGTTTCAGTTTTGGACATATATCCTCAATCTCATATGAGAATAATAATTGTTGCCACATGCTTATGCATTAAAGAGGAGTCCATTATCTGTTGTCCATGTTGTCCCGGTATGGATGTCTAAGTTGAGAATAATCAAAAGCGAGAAATCCAAAATGCGAGCTTTCTCCTTAGACCTTTGTACGAGGCGGCATGGAAGTACCCCATTGTGACACTTGGTTAAAACATGTGTATTGCGATGATCCGGTAGTCCAAGCTAATTAGGACAAGGTGCGGGCACTATTAGTATACTATGCATGAGGCTTGCAACTTGTAAGATATAATTTACATAACTCATATGCTTTATTACTACCGTTGACAAAATTGTTTCATGTTTTCAAAATAAAAGCTCTAGCACAAATATAGCAATCGATGCTTTCCTCTTTGAAGGACCATTCTTTTTACTTTTATGTTGAGTCAGTTCACCTATCTCTCTCCACCTCAAGAAGCAAACACTTGTGTGAACTCGTGCATTGATTCCTACATACTTGCATATTGCACTTATTATATTACTCTATGTTGACAATTATCCATGAGATATACATGTTACAAGTTGAAAGCAACCGCTGAAACTTAATCTTCCTTTGTGTTGCTTCAATACCTTTACTTTGAATTATTGCTTTATGAGTTAACTCTTATGCAAAACTTATTGATGCTTGTCTTGAAGTACTATTCATGAAAAGTCTTTGCTTTATGATTCACTTGTTTACTCATGTCATTACCATTGTTTTGATCGCTGCATTCATTACATATGTTTACAAATAGTATGATCAAGGTTATGATGGCATGTCACTCCGAGAAATATCTTTGTTATCATTTTACCTCGCTCGGGACGAGCGGAACTAAGCTTAGGGATGCTGATACGTCTCCGACGTATCGATAATTTCTTGTGTTCCATGCCACATTATTGATGATATCTACATGTTTTATGCACACTTTATGTCATATTCGTGCATTTTACTGGAACTAACCTATTAACAAGATGCCGAAGTGCCGATTCTGTTGTTCTAGCTGTTTTTGGTTTCAGAAATCCTAGTAAAGAAATATTCTCGGAATTGGACGAAATCAACGCGCAGGGTCCTATTTTGCCACGAAGCTTCCAGAAGACCGAAGAGGAGACGAAGTGGGGCCACGAGGTGGCCAAACCATAGGGCGGCGCGGCCCAGGCCTTGGCCGCGCCGACCTATAGTGTGGGCCCCTCGTGTGGCCCCCCGACCTGCCCTTCCGCCTACAAATAGCCTTCGTCGCGAAACCCCCAGATGCCGAGAGCCACGATACGGAAAACCTTACCGAGACGCCGCCGCCGCCAATCCCATCTCGGGGGATTCGGAGATCTCCTCCGGCACCCTGCCGGAGAGGGGATTCATCTCCCGGAGGACTCTTCACCGCCATGGTCGCCTCCGGAGTGATGAGTGAGTAGTTCACCCCTGGACTATGGGTCCATAGCAGTAGCTAGATGGTTGTCTTCTCCTCATTGTGCTTCATTGTTGGATCTTGTGAGCTGCCTAACATGATCAAGATCATCTATCCGTAATACTATATGTTGTGTTTGTCGGGATCCGATGGATAGAGAATACTATGTTATGTTAATTATCAAGTTATTACCTATGTGTTGTTTATGATCTTGCATGCTCTCTATTATTAGTAGAGGCTCTGGCCAAGTTTTTGCTCTTAACTCCAAGAGGGAGTATTTATGCTCGATAGTGGGTTCATGCCTCCATTGAATCTGGGACAGTGACAGAAAGTTCTAAGGTTGTGGATGTGCTGTTGCTACTAGGGATAAAACATTGATGCTATGTCTAAGGATGTAGTTATTGATTACATTACGCACCATACTTAATGCAATTGTCTGTTGTTTTGCAACTTAATACTGGAAGGGGTTCGGATGATAACCTGAAGGTGGACTTTTAGGCATAGATGCATGTCTGGATAGCGGTCTATGTACTTTGTCGTAATGCCCAATTAAATCTCACTATATTTATCATGACATGTATGTGCATTGTTATGCCCTCTCTATTTGTCAATTGCCCGACTGTAATTTGTTCACCCAACATGCTTTTATCTTATGGGAGAGACACCTCTAGTGAACTGTGGACCCCGGTCCTATTCTTTACATCGCATACAATCTACTTGCAATACTTGTTTTACTGTTTTCTCGCAAACAATCATCTTCCACACAATACGGTTAATCCTTTGTTACAACAAGCCGGTGAGATTGACAACCTCACTCTGTTTCGTTGGGGCAAAGTACTTTGGTTGTGTTGTGCAGGTTCCACGTTGGCGCCGGAATCTCCGGTGTTGCGCCGCACTACATCCCGCCGCCATCAACCTTCAACGTGCTTCTTGACTCCTACTCGGTTCGATTAAACCTTGGTTTCTTTCTGAGGGAAAACTTGCCACTGTGCGCATCATACCTTCCTCTTGGGGTTCCCAACGGACGTGTACATTTACGCGCATCAAGGGGTACCTCCATGCCGCCTGTACAAAGGTCTAAGGAGAAAGCTCGCATTTTGGATTTCTCGCTTTTGATTATTCTCAACTTAGACATCCATACCGGGACAACATGGACAACAGATAATGGACTCCTCTTTAATGCATAAGCATGTAGCAACAATTAGTGTTCTCATATGAGATTGAGGATATATGTCCAAAATCGAAACTTCCACCATGATTCATGGCTTTAGTTAGCGGCCCAATGTTCTTCTCTAACAATATGCATGCTCTAACCATTAAGTGGTAGATCTCCCTTACTTCGGACAAGACGGACATGCATAGCAACTCACATGATATTCAACAAAGAGTAGTTGATGGCGTCCCCAGGAACATGGTTATCGCACAACAAGCAACTTAATAAGAGATAAAGTGCATAAGTACATATTCAATACCACAATAGTTTTTAAGGCTATTTTGTCCCATGAGCTATATATTGCAAGGTGAATGATGGAAATTTAAAGGTAGCACTCAAGCAATTTACTTTGGAATGGCGGAGAAATACCATGTAGTAGGTAGGTATGGTGGACACAAATGGCATAGTGGTTGGCTCAAGGATTTTGGATGCATGAGAAGTATTCCCTCTCGATACAAGGTTTAGGCTAGCAAGGTTTTTTGAAACAAACACAAGGATGAACCGGTGCAGCAAAACTCACATAAAAGACATACTGTAAACATTATAAGACTCTACACCGTCTTCCTTGTTGTTCAAAACTCAATACTAGAAATTATCTAGACTTTAGAGAGACCAAATATGCAAACCAAATTTTAGCAAGCTCTATGTATTTCTTCATTAATGGGTGCAAAGTATATGATGCAAGAGCTTAAACATGAGCACAACAATTTCCAAGTATCAAATTATCCAAGACATTTTAGAATTACTACATGTAGCATTTCCCGATTCCAACCATACAACAATTTAACGAAGAAGATTCAACCTTCGCCATGAATACTATGAGTAAAGCCTAAGGACATATTTGTCCATATGCAACAGCGGAGCGTGTCTCTCTCCCACACAATGAATGCTAGGATCCATTTTATTCAAACAAAAACAAAAACAAAAACAAACGAGACGCTCCAAGCAAAGCACATAAGATGTGACCGAATAAAAATATAGTTTCAGGGGAGGAACCTCGATGATGTTGTCGATGAAGAAGGGGATGCCTTGGGCATCCCCAAGCTTAGACGCTTGAGTCTTCTTAAAATATGCAGGGGTGAACCACCGGGGCATCCCCAAGCTTAGAGCTTTCACTCCTCTTGATCATAGTCTATCATACTCCTCTCTTGACCCTTGAAAATTTCCTTCACACCAAACTTCAAGCAAACTCATTAGAGGGTTAGTGCACAATAATAATCCACATGTTCAGAGGTGACACAATCATTCTTAACACTTCTGGACATTGCACAAAGCTACTGGACATTAATGGATCAAAGAAATTCATCCAACATAGCAAAAGAGGCAATGCGAAATAAAAGGCATAATCTGTCAAAAACAGAACAGTCCGTAAAGACGAACCTGGAAGGGCACTTAACTTGCTCAAACGGAAAACCTCAAAGCTAATTAAAGTTGCGTACATATCTGAGGATCATGCACGTAAATTTGCTGATTTTTTTGATTTTTTTACAGAGACTTCTGCGCGAATTCGTGACAGACAGCAATGCTGTTTCTGTGCAGCAATCCAAATCTAGCATCAACTTTACCATAGAGACTTTACTTGGCACAAAAACATGATAAGGAGAGGTTGCTACAGTAGTAAACAACTTCCAAGATGCAAATATAAAACAAAGTACTGTAGTAAAAACATGGGTTGTCTCCCATAAGCGCTTTTCTTTAACGCCTTTCAGCTAGGCGCAGAAAGTGTATATCAAGTGTTATCAAGAGATGAAGCATCGACATCATAATTTGTTCTAATAATAGAATCATAAGGTAACTTCATTCTTTTTCTAGGGAAGTGTTCCATACCTTTCTTGAGAGGAAATTGATATTTAATATTACCTTCCTTCATATCAATAGTAGCACCAACGGTTCGAATAAAAGGTCTTCCCAATATAATGGGGCAAGATGCATTGCATTCAATATCCAAGACAACAAAATCAACGGGGACAAGGTTATTGTTAACCATAATGCGAACATTATCAACTCTCACCAAAGGTTTCTTTTTAGCATTATCAACAAGATTAACATCCAAATAACAATTTTTCAATGGTGGCAAGTCAAGCATATCATAGACTTTCTTAGGCATAACAGAAATACTTGCACCAAGATCACATAAAGCATTACAATCAAAATCATTGACCCTCATCTTAATGATAGGCTCCCAACCATCTTCTAACTTTCTAGGAATAGAGGTTTCAAGTTTTAGTTTCTCTTCTCTAGCTTTTATGAGAGCATTTGTAATATGTTTTGTAAAGGCCAAATTTATAGCACTAGCATTGGGACTTTTAGCAAGTTTTTGTAAGAACTTTATAACTTCAGAGATGTGACAATAATCAAAATCTAAATCATTATGAGCTACAGCAATGGGATCATCATCCCCAATGTTGGAAAAAATTTCAAGCAGTTTTATCACGAGCGGTTTCAGCAGTTTTAGCAATTTCAGGCAATTTTGTACGCTTTGCACTAGGAGTAGAAACATTGCCAACACCAATTATTTTACCATTGATAGTAGGAGGTGTAGCAACATGTGAATCATTATCATTACTAGTGGTGGTAATAGTCCAAACTTTAGCTACATTATTCTCTTTAGCTAGTTTTTCATTTTCTTCTCTATCCCACCTAGCACGCAATTCAGCCATTAATCTTATATTCTTATTAATTCTAACTTGGATGGCATTTGCTGTAGTAGTAATCTTATTATCAATGTCCTCAGGTTTAGCAGCCATTTTATTAATTAAAGAGGATTGTGACGCGGACATGTATGAGATTCGGTTTTCAGCATTTGAAATTTTAGTTTGCAAACCCGAGATCTCCATATTCAAGTTTTCAAGTTGATTTCCTATATTTTTCAACAAGGTAGATTGTTCATTCATAGTTTTAGTAAACAATTGATTTTGCTCATATTGTGATTGCATAAAGTTCTTAGTGGATCTTTCAATTTCTAGCATCTTTCCCTCATATCTACCATAAGAATTACCATAATCATTACCACTAGCAGGATATGGCCTATAGTTATTACCAGAATTGTTCCTATAAGCATTGTTGTTGAGATTATTATTTTTAATGAAATTCACATCAACATTTTCTTCTTGAGCAACCAATGTAGCTAAAGGAACATTATTAGGATCAACATTAGATCTACCATTCACAAGCATAGACATAATCACATCAATCTTATCACTCAAGGAGGAGGTTTCTTCAACAGAATTTACCTTCTTACCTTGTGGAGCTCTTTTCGTGTGCCATTCAGAGTAATTTATCATCATATTATCAAGAAACTTTGTAGCCGCCCCCAAAGTGATGGACATAAAGGTACCTCCAGCAGCTGAATCCAATAGGTTCCGCGAAGAAAAATTTAGTCCCAGCATAGAAGGTTTGGATGATCATCCAAGTAGTCAGTCCATGGGTTGGGCAATTCTTTACCAAATATTTCATTCTCTCCCATGCTTGAGCAACATGTTCATTATCTAATTGCTTAAAATTCATTATGCTACTTCTCAAGGATATAATTTTAGCGGGAGGATAATATCTACCAATAAAAGCATCCTTACATTTAGTCCATGAATCAATACTATTCTTAGGCAAAGATAGCAACCAATCTTTAGCTCTTCCTCTTAATGAGAAAGGAAACAATTTCAATTTTATAATATCACTATCTACATCCTTATACTTTTGCATTTCACATAGTTCAACAAAATTATTAAGATGGGCAGCAGCATCATCAGAACTAACACCAGAAAATTGTTCTCTCATGACAAGATTCAGTAAAGCAGGTTTAATTTCAAAAAATTCTGCTGTAGTAGCAGGTGGAGCAATAGGTGTGCATAGGAAATCATTATTATTTGTGTTTGTGAAGTCACACAACTTAGTATTTTCAGGGGTATTCATTTTAGCAGTAGTAAATAAAACAAACTAGATAAAGTAAATGCAAGTAACTAATTTTTTTTGTGTTTTTGATGTAGAGTGCAAGACAGTAAATAAAGTAAAGCTAGCAACTAATTTTTTTGTGTTTTGTTTAAGTGCAGCAAACAAAGTAGTAAATAAAGTAAAGCAAGACAAAAACAAAGTAAAGAGATTGGATTGTGGAGACTTCCCTTGCGGCGTGTCTTGATCTCCCCGCAACGGCGCCGGAAAAGAGCTTGATGCGTGCGGTTGACACACGTCCGTTGGGAACCCCAAGAGGAAGGTGTGATGCAGACGATGAGCAAGTTTTCCCTCGGAAAGAAACCAAGGTTTATCGAACCAGGAGGAGCCAAGAAGCACGTTGAAGGTTGATGGCGGAGGGATGTAGTGCGGCGCAACACCAGGGATTCCGGCGCCAACGTGGAACCCTGCACAACACAACCAAAGTACTTTGCCCCAACGAAACAGTGGAGGTTGTCAATCTCACCGGCTTGCTGTAACAAAGGATTAACCGTATTGTGTGGAAGATGATTGTTTGCGAAGAACGATGAAAGAACAATTGCAGTAGATTGTATGCGATGTAAAGAATAGGACCGGGGTCCACAGCTCACTAGAGGTGTCTCTCCCATAAGATAAATAGCATGTTGGGTGAACAAATTACGGTCGGGCAATTGACAAATAGAGAGGGCATGACAATGCACATACATGATATGATAAATATAGTGAGATTTAATTGGGCATTACGACAAAGTACATAGACCGCTATCCAGCATGCATCTATGCCTAAAAAGTCCACCTTCAGGTTATCATCCGAACCCCTTCCGGTATTAAGTTGCAAACAACAGACAATTGCATTACGTATGGTGTGTAATGTAATCAACAACTACATCCTTGGACATAGCATCAATGTTTTATCCCTAGTGGCAACAAGACATCCACAACCTTAGAACTTTCCGTCACCGTCCCGGAATTAATGGAGGCATGAACCCACTATCGAGCATAAATACTCCCTCTTGGAGTTAAGAGCAAAAACTTGGCCGGAGCCTCTACTAATAACGGAGAGCATGCAAGATCATAAACAACACATAGGTAATAGATTGATAATTAACATAACATAGTATTCTCTATCCATCGGATCCCGACAAACACAACATATAGCATTACAGATAGATGATCTTGATCATGTTAGGCAGCTCACAAGATCCAACAATGAAGCACATAAGGAGAAGACGACCATCTAGCTACTGCTATGGACCCATAGTCCAGGGGTGAACTACATACTCATCACTCCGGAGGCGATCATGGCGATGAAGAGTCCTCCGGAAGATGATTCCCCTCTCCGGCAGGGTGCCGGAGGCGATCTCCTGAATCCTCCGAGATGGGATTGGCGGCGGCGGCGTCTCTGGAAGGTTTTCCGTATCGTGGCTCTCGCATGCGGGGGTTTCGCGACGAAGACTTTAAGTAGGCGGAAGGGCAACGCGGGGGGCCACACGAGGGCCCCACACGCTAGGCCGGCGCGGCCAAGACCTGGGCCGCGCCGCCCTAGTGTGGCGGCGCCTCGTGGCCCCACTTCCTTCCCCCCTCGGTCTTCTGGAAGCTTCGTGCAAAAATTGGACCCTGGGCGTTGATTTCGTCCAATTCCGAGAATATTTCCTTACTAGGATTTCTGAAACCAAAAACAGCGGAAAACGACAACCGGCTCTTCGGCATCTTGTTAATAGGTTAGTGCCGGAAAATGCATAAATACGACATATAATGTGTATAAAACATGTAGATATCATCAATAATGTGGCATGGAACATAAGAAATTATAGATACGTTTGGGACGTATCAGCGGCTTCGCGCGCGGCCGGCGAACGGAACCTCGCGTACATGGCGCCAACTCCCGACGGCACCAGCTCCACCTGGAGGCGCGGGAGCTCGCAGCAGATGGCACGGCTGACGGAGCTGAACGGCCTGAGGAAGCCGTGGGGAGGGTCCAGGTAGACAATGGCCAGCCTGCGGGCCGCCACCATGTCTCCCGGGGGCATGAACACCTCCTCGAAGTCCGGGCGATCAGAAGCCTGGGGTAGGGCGTACTCAGAGATCCCCGTCCCGGCGGAGCTGCCGGACCCGCTCCGAGGCCGTGGGCCACGGTCGAAGCCAGCGCTCTCGCCAGAGGAAGCGCGGGGGCTGGGGTAGGCTTGGATGTCACGAAACGGAGGGGAGGTGGGGGCAGCCCCAGACGCGCTACCCACGTGGCTGTGTGCGGAAGCGGGGCTCACCGGCGAGGCCGGCCCTCCACGGAAGAGGGCGGTGGGGCGGATGGTGGAGAGCATGTGGTGGCGGGCACGAGGGGTGGGCGGCCAGGAGGAGCGGCGAGGGGTGGAGGCAGGGCTAGCGGAGGAGACAGCGCCGGGAGGGAGGGAGGTGGAGCGAGTCTGTGGCATGGTGCAGTCCCGCAGGCGGTGCCCGGAGCGGCCGCAGCCGCGACAGCGGACCGGATCTCTGCACTTGTGCACGCGGTGGAGGGGCGAGAGGCAGCGGAAGCAACCTATGAGCGGGAGAAGGGGAGCGCGTTTGGTTTTGGGTGTCTGCGGGCGAGCGGGGGTTAAAAGGGCTTGGAGATAGGAGCGCGGGCCGGCGACCGGAGCAGCAGTGAAAGCGGTGGGTGAGGCAGGCAGGAGCTCCTCATCAATGGCCGTCAGCTCCTGCGCGGGAGACGCGGGAGTGATGGACAAGGTCGCGGCGCTGACAGGCTCAATGGTAGCTTCCGTAGCGGGAGCAGGCTCCTGCAACGGGAAAGGCACAATCGACATGACAGGGCGCATTGAAGCGTTGTTCTCCGCCAGGGGCGCGACGGGCACAGGGGGAGGAGTGGGCAGGAGGGCAGGTCCAGGCTTTAACGGTGGGGGTTTCCACCAAACCCTAGACCTGGAGGGTGGGCGTAATAACTGAGGGATGGGCGGCGGTTTTTGAATTTGCGCCGCCGCACGGCGAGCTTCCGCCAAGGATCCATGGAAGACCAGCTTGATATGCATGCGGCGAGCCCCGCAGGCGACCACGAAGCGCGCGACGTTGCTACTGGCGAGCTGTGCCACAAAAACGCAATCCTCGACTTGAGAGACGCTAAGACGCTCTGGAGCGGCGCAGAGAAAGTGATTGACCAGGTTCTCTACGCAGATCGGAGAGAAGCACGGGGAGCGAAACGGAGGTGTGATCCAGACGGCGGACGGGGAGAGGGAGGGGACGGCGGAGAGGGGGGAGACGGAGACGGAGGAGTGGAGAGACCAGAGGACGTAGGACTGGAACCGCTGACCTGGGGTGCCTGTCGTAACAGCCGAGCCGCCGCGCCGTTCGCCGCGCGGGGGAGATTCGAGCTCGCTGCCGGGGGGGAACCGCGGCGAGACCGGGAGGCGGTGGTGTGGGGGTGGCTACTGTGGTGGTGTGGGCCGGGGGAGGACCGGAGGAAGCGGCGGAGCGGCCTGCGGCGTGGCCGTCGCCACCCGCGTCGCCCGAGACGCCCGTCCTCATCCTCAGCTCTTCGCTCGTCTCAACCAGCGAGTGTGGGTATTATGGCCTTGGAATAAATTAAGAGGTTGAGTTGAGATAAGCTTGGTGAGTTTCCTAAAGAATCCTCATGCACATAAATAGGATTGGGCACGCACCACACACAAGCAATCCAATCGCGGACAAAAAAGAGTCACATACAGTCAAGCAAGGACAATTCAAACAATTATCAGACCAACCAAGAAAAAAGTTGTTGAACAGGTGCGCAAAAATGATCATGCCAGGTAGGGTTTTCATAAGGGTTTAAATGGAAGAGAATATCTTTTTGCAAAAATATTTCAGAAATAGTGGAGACATAAACATCCCCCTTTTCTAAAGTTTTTCAAAAGTGTTTGAAAACCATTTGTATAATATTTATAAAATGATGTTTTGCAAAGGGGTGGGATCATACAAACTTATAGATCCCTAAGTGTTTTATAAATACTTAGTTTGGAAAATGTTTGTATCAAAATAAATCTTGGCTCTTTGTTTTGGAAAGAGTAAAATTACTTGAAATCGGAGAAATTGGCAAGATAAATCTTTTGCCAAATACATGGTAATATTTTAAATGACTTCATCACTAGGTACAAGGATTGTGTTGGTTCACAATCTGGTTCAAAAACCAACTTAAACATACATGCTTAACACATCAAACAAGACACACGTGCAAGAAATCATGTTTCAATAGATTAACACAAAAAGGTTTTATTGGCACTGATTTTCACAATACTAAACTCGGCTTAAATAAAGTTACAAAAGTTGGGCCGTTACACTTACGCTTGGTGAAATGTCTGATACCTGAGCATCGACTTAGAAAGTATCCTTGTATGCAAAGGCACTCTCCTAGATTTAGGTATGACGGCTGTTTGCCTCATTTTCCGTCACTTCCTGCATTGTCGGTGGACGGTAGTTGGATGAGGCACAAATTTCTCCAAAGGTGGAATTTTGATTTTAGTTCATGTGAGTTTTTTTTTTTTTTTGCAAATTTGCCTGATAAGCATGTTTGTCTCTGAATGGGTCAGCATATATGTAATTTTTGTAAACAAATTATCTAACAAAATGTATGGTTACTTCAAAAAAGGAAACTGAAACAGACAGGCTTAATCCATTTGGCGGAGATAAACTGTTGGAACGGGGTAGTAGACACAATGATACGTACTAATCCAAAGGCTCGATGATCTCAAAACAAAAAAAAACAAAAAAATCCAAAGGCTCGATTGAAGCAGGGGAGCAAATCTTGCAAAGCGATCTGAGCGGCGTACGTGGCCATGTGGCCGGCACGAGACATGCATGGCAGGACACGGCGCCGGGCGCCCGGGCCAACCGACCTGACACTGTCATACGACACGACACGACATGGCCTGACCTTACCTGACCCCCACGCAGATCCGCTTTTCCGACCCTGCCGCACGCACGCCCGCGCGCACGAGACGTAGGCAAGCCGCGCACGCCACACTCGGGAGAAAGAGGCCAACCGGCCCGTCCCATCGATCGACCCGACACGCGCGCGCTACCGATACCCATCCGTCCGTCCATCCATCACGACGTGCGCGCCATCGATCGTCGCTTCGCCACCGCCCACCGGATTTGCTTGCGCGGCCGGATACGATGGATGTGCTCCTAGGGCGCAGGTGCAGGTGAAAGCGGCGCTGATCGACTGTGCATGCACGTGAACTCGGATCTACCGAGGATCAGTCGCCATGCGTCTCGGTCTTTCTTTTCCGATCCCTGCGCGCGGTAAAAGGGCGGACGCCGCGCGCGCCATCGCCGATCAGGTGGCGGCATTGTACGAGCCACGTGAAGCGATCATGCATGCGCCTGTTCAGCGGTGACGAAGCCTGGCGCTGGTGGAGCCAGCACCTAGATTTACTTTGCCGCGCGCAGGCGATAGATTTGGGCCGCGCGCGCTTCTCTTTCACGGCTTCACTTTCACCGTGGATAGGACACAAAGTGAAAGGCGTGCAAAGCGCGTGCCGTAAAGTACCCAAAGCGGTAACTCAGGCACGAGCGTTGATGTTCCGACTAAAGATTTCACAGCAAGAGATGCGTGCGAAGGAAAAGAGGAAATCCTGGCGGTTAGTCGCAATAATTTTATTTTCCCAACAACATTCACACATAGTACATACAATCACCTATACGAACACATCTACCCTAAGATCACCTTCGAGAAAACAAGTTGAAGAACTAATCTAGCAGCTTTGAAGATTGACAAAGTTACAAAAGGCACCGCCCTGTCAACGGAAACATCGCCTTCCACCAAAGAATATCTCGCTTTTCTGAGACACATGGAGTTTAATCTAGTGTGCTGGGGGTATAACTGTCCTCTTAACCATCCAATCACAGGTTGATTCTCAGTCACAAAATTTAGTAGAGATAAGTACTTTGACATGTGTTGACCACGTTAGGAGCCATTTTTCCTTCAAAATACTGCATGAACAATATATCAAGATAGCTCTATCCCCCTCGCTGACCAGGTGACTCTTCTTCCTGAAGGTGGCACCCCGACGCGCTCTCTAACGTGGTGCCCAAGAATATGACCATGCCAAGACACTCGCCATGATGCGAGCCCACAGAGGAGCTCTACTAATGTTGGCGCAACGAGTTATCCCCACCGCTACACGCCGCCCCGAACTCCCACGAGACGCTATGAAGCTTACCCACTACTTCTGCATTCTCTCCACCAAGTTGAGCTAGTTGGAAAGCCCATAACCGCCCGAATTGCAGCCAGAAAATAGACCACTGTCTCTGGTTAACTGCCTAATCAACGTGCCACATCATCATGACTAATGGGGTCGTGACGGGAGTGTGACTACTTTGTTCGGTAAAATCACGATTACCGCACGTGATTATTCGGTGTTTCTTTTTTTTCTTGAGGTTAAAATACTATATTAACGAGCAAGCAAGCCGCCTCATTAAAAACATTGCAGTCCCCTTAGTTACCCTAATAAGAAAAGAAGTCTGCTAGAATTTTGCTGTTCCTACATCAAAGTACAGTTACATCGTTCAGGAGGTTGCGCAATAATGTGTGCTCCCCTCCATCGTATCCTTGATAGGCAGGAGAACTGGAGATGCGATGACGTCATGCTAACATCATCCATCCTTTTAATCTTTTTTAAACTGTGATAGACAGGTCATGGTGTCAGATATTTAAACTGTTCACGCCGATGGGTCCGTTCGTCATTGTCGAGAGTGAGAGTATCTCCAGTCGCGTCCCCCAAAGGAATTTGGGGGACGCCGGTTAAAAAAACGTCCCAGTCGCATGCCCCAAAGGCCGCTTCGCTCCGGATGCGCCCCAAATATTGTCCGGCGTCCCTAGCCCATCCCCTGTGTACCGGACACGACTTTTACACTTGCTTTTTGTTTGGAGGTCGCGTTTGGGGGACGTGGCTAGAAAAGGGACCTCCTCCAAACGGAAAATTGGTTCGGACGTCCCCCAAACGGCTAATCCGGCGCGATTTTGCCGGACGTTGTTTGGGGGATGCGACTGGAGATGCTCCGGGAGAAAGTTACAAATACGATTTCGGGATTGTAAAGGGTTGTTTTTGCAGCCATAAAACAGACCAGCGCCTCCGGTTAACTGCCTAATCAAACGTGCCACATCATCATGACTAATGGCGTCGTGAAGGGAGTGTGACTAGTTTGTTTGGTAAAATCACGATTACCGCACATGATTATTCGGTGTTTCTTTTTTTTATTGAGGTTAAAATACTATATTAACAAGGAAGCAAGCTGCCTCATTAAAAACATTTCAATCCCCTTAGTTAAATCTTGCTGCTAGCTTCTACTTCAAAGTACAGTTACATCGTTCAGGAGAGGTGGTAAAATGAAGCTAGACCCAGTTAATTACAACAAGATCTGGTAGTAAAACTATCCCTAGCCAGCTCATGAGCTAGTAAATTTGCTTCCTCTCCCACAATGCAAGAAGTGCACCTCCCTTATGTTTGCAGCTCATGAGATTATTCGGTGTTTCTTAATGACCGCTTCACAATGCAGTGCTGGAACTAAGAACTGTCAGGTTCATGTTTTTAGCAAGTTTACCAATCTCCCCATGTCTCCGTTTGTTTGGTGGGATAAAGCAATAGTTTTTCCGAGAAGGACGCAGGTGTGGAAGCGAAGGAGGAGTGCCGGAGTGGCCTGGCCCGGCGGAATCTGGCGCACATGTGCGGCCCGCCCGCCCGTCGCAATCCACGGGATGCCCGCAATTCCCGGCTCCATGTGCCGCTCTGCCCCACCACCACCCTCCCAGCAACCGTCACGTGACGCCCCTCTCCACGTCGGCCTCCCCGCCGGCCGCACGACTTCCCGACCCACCACTGCTCCTCCTCGGGATCGCCGCGGCG
>NC_061512.1:223579903-223628681 GCF_022539505.1 Lolium rigidum | reverse complement strand
GGCCCATCTTGGCACGTGCGAGCGCCGCGCGCGACAGGGCCGTCACGCAGGGAGCAGTACGTACTGCCGTCGTCTCTCGCGCGGCGTACCGATGACCAGGTGCGAGGGGCCGCGCGTGCCGTATAAAGTTGCCCACCGGCTCACACGGCCTGCTTCTGCCTGCCTAGCAACCTAGCCGCTGGTACAGGACGAGGAGGAGGAGACGAACAGGCCGTCGCACCAGAGCAGAGAGAGCTTCCGCTCCGTCCTAGCGAGCTAGCTCGCGCGTGATCTCCACGGCTCGGCGCGCGCGCCAGCGGGGAGGTCGTTCCTGCCGGAGCGGGGAGAACTGCGCGGACAGCGGCGAGTCCGCACGACGGCCGGCCGGGAGGCGATGCGGCTGGTCGACTGAATTGCTGGAATTATGGGCATCCAAGGTACGCAAAGACACCGCGCGTCCGCGCGTGCGTGATCGGCTAATCATCCATCATTTTCCCTATACTCCTGAGACTTGATCCATGCCGTTACGCCCGCTGCCGCTGCCTAATTCCGCGAAAGCTTCCACCTACTGCAGGGAACAGCAACGCGACGCACGACTTCCTCTCGATCTACGCCTCCGCCGCCGTCGCCGGGAAAGATCCTTCGCTCCAGCTCCACGACTCCAAGCCCGCCGCCGCAGCATCTCAAGGTACCTAGGCCTCCGCGCTTCCACTCCATTGCATGCTCTCTCTCTGATCGCAACAATTCTCTGTCAGCTGGAATTACAATACTACGGTGCAATTTCCAATTGGTAGATAGGTAGGCTATAGATACTTAGATCTGCAGGGCTGTTCAAAAAAATAAAAAAGAATCGTCAGGTTTTCGGCCCTGAAGAATGCGACCGGCGCGCGATCGAGTTCTTCTTCGCCGAACTCTTGACCTTTGGCCATGCAATTCCTTCGAGATCGACCAGCCTTGAATTAAGGGAGGAATCCAGACCAGCACGCGCGCGTGAGAAATGGAGCACCGCTAGCTACCTCGTCGTTACGGTGGCGTGCGACGACCGACGATTGATTGGGCCGGGTTCGAAATCTTCGCGTCAAGATCGTGCTATACGAAGCGACGACGATGGGATCCATCACGTGTGGGTTGGACGCAAGCGCTGCCGTCGACGGCTTCCCCTTCCGTCCGTCCAGCCTATCTGGCCGCGCGGGCCCCACGTCGCACAACGAGGCCACGAGCTTAACCATGATTAGGCCAGCATAATCGTAGCTAGCGTTAGCTGGTCACTAGTTTTTTTTAGTAGCACGCTTTTGTATTTCCTGTTGACGAGTTTTACTTTTGTTACTGCAGGCTTCTTTCTGAAGACGCACGACTTCCTGCAGCCGCTGGAGAACCCGCCGGCGGGATCCGTCCCCGAAAGGCAGCACGCGCTGCCGGGCGGCATTGGCACGTTCACCGTCAGCCAGCAGCAGGTGCCCGGACCCGGAGCACGGCCGACGGCGGCGGCCGCGCCGGTGGTGGTGGTCAAGCCGGAGCCGCCGGCGTTCGTGCTGTGGGGCCAGCCCACGGCGGCGCAGCCGATCAGCGCGCACGCAGGTACCTAGCTATGTTTACCCGATCAGCACTCTCTCTATCTCCGCCGTTGTAGTGGTCTGCGGACGAGAAAGCGGTCGTAGATGCTGCTTCGGCTCCGTCGCTTTGCCGGTCGCCGATCGACGGCGACGTGCAGGGCGCACGCGTACGTGCGTCACGATCGATCACGTCGGCTTCCCTCTTTACCACGTCACCGCGCAAAGCTCACCTACCTACCTTCATCCGCTGTAGCCGCTGGCTAGGAAAAATAAAGAGATCGGGGACAAGATGGGCCTCTCCGTGCGTGGGCCAAGATAATGGGTACCGACAAAGGGCCCTACGGCCCGTGCAACCGAACCTCGTGTCCCCGCTCGCCTGGCCCACCGCGTGAACAGCAGGTGCCGGCTCCGGCCCATAGCTAACCTCCCGCTAAAGCCACGCAGCCGTCCCCACACACCTCCACTGCCATATGGGCCCAGATTAATGGTGTTGCGGTTGGGGAATTAGAGAGAGCTGAAGCAAGGTCTGTGTCGTGTGCTCCACCTTGCAGGTGCAGGCCACCACCACCACCAGCAGTGGACGCTCCCCTTCGCCGGCGCCGGACAGGCCGCCTCCGCGCCCAGGCAGCATCCGCCGGGGAGGAAGCGGCGCGGCGGCGGACGCGGGTTCATGGAATCCGGGTCCAGATCCAACGGCGGCGACGGCTTCGACGACGACGACGACGGCCTCGCCGCCCGCCGCGAGGTCTCCTCCTCGCTGCAAGGTACTGTACCCCAATTCCGCTCAATTCCGGTTCAATCGATGGGCAATTTCGGTCCTCAGAGGCGCTGGGGGGTTTCTCCCGATTGTTTCTGTTTTATCTTCAGTCGAGTTTTTGCTAGAAAAAGCCCCGTTTTCTGTACTCAGGCGTGAGGAGTTAGAGGGAGAGTAGAGCGGAAGGGAGGAGCTCGCGCGAGCTAACGGCGACGGGCATGGACGCGCGGTGCGCGCGGCCGTCGCACGTCCACCAGCTCCACGCGCACCTCCTGGTCTCCGGCCGGCTCCTCGTCGGCTCGCCAGCGCTCCTCCTCCTGCTGTGCGCCGCCTGCCGCGTGCGCCCGTCCCCGTGCCTCCGCCCCCTCGCCCGCCACCTGCTCGACCACACCCCCCACCCACACCCATACCTCCTCCACGCCGCCGCCCGCCTCGCGTCCCGCCTCCGCCTCAGTCCCCTCGCGCTCCGCCACTACCTCGCCCTCCGCGCCTGCCACCCGGCATTCCTCCCGCCCGCCCCCGCCATAGGCGACGTGCTCAGGGCCGTCCCTGGCCGCGCCGCCCACGCCCACGCGCTCCGCCTCACTGCCCACGACAGGGACACAACGCAGTTCCTGCACAACACGCTCATCGCAATGTACTTCTCCTGCCGCGACACCGCCCGCGCCCGTCTCGTGTTCGAGGGAATGCGTGACTGCGACAGGGACGTGGTATCCTGGACCTCTCTCATCTCGGGCCTCGTGCAGAGCGGCAGCCCCTTGGAAGGGCTGCGGCTGTTTGCGGCGATGATGAGCGGCGATGTCCGTCCTGATTTCGTGCTGCTCGTCACGGTCCTCAAGGCGTACATGGAGCTCGATGACTTGCCGGGTGCCACGTCGGCTCATTCCTTGGTGGTCAAGGGTGGCCTTGGCGATGAGCAGGATGTCGTGACCACGCTGACGGCCATGTACGCCAGGTTTGGGTGCGTCGTGGCTGCGAGGGCTCTCTTCGACAGGATCCCGCCCCCGCGGGTAAACGTGATCCTGTGGAATGCCATGATATCGGGTTACTCCAAGAACGGGCTTGCCGACGAGGCAGTGGATCTGTTCAAGCAGATGCAGATGTATGCGAGGACCATGACCCCTGATTCTGTCACGTTACGGTCGGTGATCATGGCCTGTGCTCAGCTCGGCTCCACTGAGCTTGCTGTGTGGATGGAGGACTACGTACGCTGCAGCGAGTACAGGGAGGACGTGCTCGTGAACACGGCGCTGATTGACATGTACGCCAAGTCAGGGAGCATCGCCCGGGCACGCGAAGTATTTGAACAGATGCGTGCGCAGGAACGGGATGTGGTAGTCTGGAGTGCATTGATCTCAGGCTACGGGGTGCACGGTTATCTCGCAGAAGCCGTTGGCCTGTTCGAGGATATGAAGCTCGCGGGGGTGAAACCGAATGATGTGACTTTCTTGGGGCTTTTATCAGCGTGCAACCATGCAGGCGCTGTGGAGAAAGGGTGGTTCTACTTTCACTCTATGATGTCTGACTACAAGATTGAGCCTCGACACCAGCACTACGCTTGCGTAGTCGACCTGCTTGCTCGTGCTGGTCAGCTTGACAGAGCCTATCGGTTTATACTTGACATGCCCATCAAGCCAGAGATGAGCGTGTGGGGTGCCTTACTCCACGGTTGCAAGATGCACGAGCACTCAAACATGGCCATGGCTGAGAGGGCAGCGCAGCATATCTTTGATTTGGAGCAGTCCAATGCAGGGCACTACGTGCAGCTAGCAAACATGTACGCATCTGCAGGGATGTGGAGCCATGTTGCTGGCGTGCGGATCACCATGAGAGAGAAGGGTGTCACCAAAGCAACGGGATGCAGCTCCATTGAGGTCGATGGAGAGATGCACAACTTCCATGCTTGGGATCACTCGCACCCAAGGGCTGCTGAGATATTCACCTTACTCTGCCTTCTTTCTCAAAGTCCAACCGGTTCTGGAGAGGCATGCCAGCTGCTGAGCACCTTTTTGTAGTTAGGCCAAATTTCCTGTATGCTGTTAGTCTTTCAAATAGTATCTTGGCTGCCAACATTAATTGTGGCATTCATGTCCTGTTCCTGTAATGCAATTGTGATACAGTTCATCACGAGCATTCTGAACATCAAAATGAACCAAATATTACTAGGTTAGATGCAATCTTCTGCATTAAGCGCGCAGAATAGGGTTGCCGATTTTTACAATACCACACCTACAGTTTTGTACTAATGTCTGCTCTTTATATAGCAGACTTGGCTGTGAGGGTTGATGGGAAGGGCGGGAGCTGCAGTAGCAGTGGCATGGATCAGCGGCCAAACACACCAAAGTCAAAGCATTCTGCAACTGAGCAGCGTCGCCGAAGCAAGATCAATGACCGGTGAGGATTCCTGAACTCCTGTAGTTCGTTCAGATCATCAGAATGTACTGGCATTGTTCCTTGGTGATTAAATTTCTAAGGGCTAACATCAATAATGTTGTAGAAAATTTAGTTAGTCAAAGATTTCAGTAATGTTGCAATAGATTTATTTGAACGCTAGAGGTATGTAAACTATCAAATTCTGTGCATTATAGAACAGCATAGATGCATGCTTTCTCGAAAAAATCACAGACACAATGTACCTCCATAGATGAGCTTATCTGGAATTAGTTTCAAGACCATTTGTGAGCCGCAGACAAGCACTGGGCTCGATGTATTAACTATTTTTTTCTTCATGTTATCTTAACAGGTTTCAGATACTTCGGGATCTGTTACCACACACTGATCAAAAGAGAGACAAAGCAACGTTTCTCTTAGAGGTAAGGCTCTCAGGAGCATTCTATGTAATTTGAGTTTGTCTCCTGGTTGATTAACTTGGTTCTCACTTGACACCGTTTATAATGCAGGTTATCGAATATATACGGTTTTTACAAGAAAAAGAACAGAAGTACGAGGCTTCATTTCCAGAATGGAACGAAGAAAATGCAAAGTTACTCCCATGGGTAATTGTTTTCCGAATCATCAATATGCAATTAGTATTGTTCAAAATTAACATTCGTTCTTGGATGGCTGTATCTGAACACTGCTCCGTATTTTGCAGTCAAACATGTATTTTCGTTCATCCTGGAAAAATGCACAGGTAAATTTTGTTTCTCGTAATTGAATGCCATCTCCGAATAAAATCTTAGATTTTGTTTGAACTTTCTGACCAAATTCTTACACATACTATTTTCGTTGTGCTCCAGAGTAAGGGGCAAATCGCAGGAGATGCCTTGCCTGACCCTTCACAATTCATCACAAATGGGTCCTCCCCTGAATTTAATATCACAGCCAAACTTGATGATAACCACACCACGGTAGCGTCCGCAGCTGCCTCAGGGGCACCAGATCATGCTGAAATTGATCATATAGCTAGTGTTTCCTGTAGATCAGCAGATACTCCAACAAATATTCTGAGTATGTTTGACCATCCACCTGTGCTTCTGTTCCCAGACAGGAAGTAGTATTGGTTATTCATCATTTTTTTTCCTGTATGTAGATAACGCAACACCCCAGTCTCAACCCCAATGGGCAGATGCGTCTGGTGTGGATGACTGTGGGGTGAACAGTGACATGTTAAATAACCAGCAATTGACGATTGACGAAGGAACAATCAGCGTGTCAAGCCAATATTCCCAAGAGTACGTTCAAAGAATATTTTCTCTCTTTATTATGTTGCTACTTGAGTACCATGGGTCATATAGTTATGGTAGTTGCCATTTATTTTCAGTCAAAACTGGACAACTGCCTTTGTTTTGGTTTCTACTAAATTAAGGTGTCCTCATAATGCTTCAATTCAAATTGACCCCCTTGGTTCTATTATCCTGTCGCCATGTCTGAGTTTACAGAGCATATTGTGAAAATATTTCTCACCATTAGCCAACCAAGTACATTGACACACTTAGTTTTTTTGTTAACTCACCACAGGTTACTTAATACATTGACTCATGCTCTTCAAAGCTCGGGTGTAGATTTGTCCCAAGCCAACATTTCTGTCCAGATCAACCTGGGCAAGCGGGCTGTCAAAAGACCTACTACCGCTGGACAATCCTCCAGTTTTCAGGTACGCCACTCTTATCGGACTCGACTCCCCTATTTATTGTAGGATTTGCAGTTTATAGGGAACTGCACAAAGTTGAATGATTAGCTTGTTCATGCATAGTACCAAAATTTTGAATCACCTTAATCCGTAAAATTCAGGCTACCATTACACATCTTAAAAGAGTTCAGAAGCGATCATTTCAAATGCATCTGAACATTCCGTTGTCTAGCTTATTTATCTCTGTTTTTTTCCAAGTTGACACTTGGTGTTTACATCCATGTAGGAGCTCCCTGGTCTAGGTCCTGGAAACGAAATGATGGGCCATCAGCAGGCAATGTTGGGTGATCCTGCTCAAGAGCTCCCACACACAACGAAGCGGTACAAGTCGGGGTAACACCCACATCGACCCTTGCCACATACTGCCCAAGATGGATTGAACATTCTTTCCTCCGTACCAGCGGAGGCCCCTCCGATTGCATGTACATTATGTCGCTGTGACCGCACCGGGACGGACGAAGCAAGACTTTGGTGCATTCTTTCATTTTATCTCCTTGCCGCGTTATTTATTGTTACAAAAAGAAAAGACAAAGAAGCTTCCATCGCAGATTGTGAAGCTGCTCTTGTAGTAGTATATAGGCTTCCATTCACATGAGAAGTTTCGATCTACCCCTGTAAGATAACTCGACCAACTCTACCTGTTAGCTAAGTCAGCTCCCTGGAGTATGTTAGACTGTTAGTGTGTCCGTTTTACTATTATCTGTGATGATTAGTGCAAATGACATGAAACCTGGATGAACCCGACTCGTGGAAGATTGCGTGTCCATTGTCTTTGGTGTTTGTGGACTTGTGGTAGCGGCAGCCGAGAGTTGCGGCGCCGGTACCTGGCTGGTGACGCTGACGGCAGGAGAGGCTGGGTCAAGACGCGATCGTGTGACTGCTGGTGACGGAAGGTTTACGCTTTGCCGTACACCAGTAATCTGGGAATCACGTCTGTCCAAAGTCTATTTTCTTGAAATGAACATCTATTCAAAAGTTAGACCCTGACTACGCGCCTCACTCCGTGGAGATGGAGCTAAATACACGGTAAAAGGCGGCCGGATAAGGTTTTGTATTCTAAGCTACATAAAAATGATGAAGTTGATTTTTTTTTTTGGAAATTTGAAATTAATATACTCAGATTGACATTTTTATCATTTTTTTGTCCCTAAAAATACAGAACATTTCGAATTGAGATTTTGCATGTTTATGTATACATCATTAGCTTTTTTAGAATCTTGTTACACGACTTTCCTAAACTTGTAAATATAACTTTTGAAGTTTTTAACATGCAGAGAGCATTGAAGCTCAGGAGTAAAAAATCTCCACTCAAAAATATTCGTTGTGATATGTCTAAATCAGGTAACATGTATAACCATAAGCATGGAGAAATACAACTCTCCTGTGCACGGGCCACCTTCTCAATCCTTTTTTTCCTTTTTCTTTGTATACAGTTTTAGGTTCCCTCTCACCCTAATTACTACATCTAGTTCTCAATCCTTCTTTTTTTCCTTTTTTTTTTTCCTTTTGCTGAATCGCAAGTTCAATTTGCGAACCATTTGAATATTTCGTAGTGAAGGGAGCTTAGAGATGACACCAATACTAAATAATTGTTGAAAGTTTTTGAAAAATCAACTTATAAAACTTGATGAAACATATTAAAATTTTGAATTCTATCAAAACAAACCCTTTTTAGGCTTGTTTAAAAGATATAATTGAATGAAATATATATATTCAAATCAAGAAAATTATATATATATATAATTTAATACTACATCTGTCCATAAAAGGATGTTAGAAGTTTATCTAAATTTGAGTGTATCTCGACATTATTTAGTGTATAGATATATCCGAATTTGGACAAACTTCTGATATCCTTTTATAGACGGAGGGAGTATAAGAAAAAAAATCGGTGTGGTAAATAAGGGGAGAAAACGTACTAGTATGAGTTAGGATTCATGCAAAGATTTTCTTGATTTGCTAAATCTCAAAACACACATAATGGACAACAAGCACACTGTAATTAGACCGGACCAGACGTCCGTCCCCCCAAGTGCGACCCTTGTTTCCTCACTTGTGGTCTTTCGAATCGCGAGAGCGGTTTGAGCCATCAAGATCGCCATTGCTTGCTCGTAATTTGAACAGAGTTACAAACTACTCACTCTGTTCATAAAAGATGTCTCAACTTTATCTAAGCTTGCATGTATCTACACATTAAAACATGTCCAAACTTAAGACACCTTTTTGTTGGCAGAAGTATTTCATTTTTTGACGGAAAGATGTCTTAACTTTGTGGACGGAAAGATGTCAACTTTGTCTAAGCATATGTTCATTTTTGAAATCGTACTAAATATTTTATGCTATTAGACAAGGTTTTTAGAGTAGTTTTTCCCGGCTTAGTTTTTTGCCCAGGACTTTGTAATATCCCAGGTTTAGAGACGATCGAGGGGTAGATTTTAGAAAGGGATGTGCATGGCATTGTAAATTACGGGGAAATTTTGCGCTTTTAAAACAAAACTGCATCGAAGGGGGACAGGTTTCTCTCTCGACATCCTACAGGGTTAGGGTTTCGAGAGTGCGATGAACTTATTCCTACTTATCTAAATTAGGGTTTTGAGAAGAGAGAAGTGATATTGCATTGAAATCTTAAGTTGCATGATTGAATTACAAGTTAAGTTGTTTGATTGAATTCAAACCAAATTTGAATTTGAATTTCAAATTCAAACATTAAATGATCATCACATAATTCAAATTTAAGATAATTTCACAAACAATTATCATTAAGCAAGAATATGAGTAATACAACAATTACATTAAGCTCAATAAGGAAAACTTGAGCTTTATTGATCATCACACACATAATACATTGTCTTTACAATATTCAGATTTGAATTATGGAATTACAACACATTACAAGAATTGATGAAATAGAAACTGAAAAAGGAAAAATTACAAGTTATCTAAATGACCTAAACTACATTGTGATCTTCATGAATTCTTTGATCCAGATGATCTTGAGTTCATCCTGATCAGCATTTGATACCTGCACACACACACAACAAAGAGATCATTAAGCCAAGTGGCAAAGCCACTTGGCAGGTTAGCAAATATTGCAAAGGGTGGATATGATCAAGCTGCCGAGCTGATCCATTCCACCAGCCCAAGTTCCAAGTCACACACACACAGGCAGCACACAAGGCCTGCTGCATGTGTAACACACACACAGTGAGTCACCATGGCAAGATGTGGTGCTGTCGACCAAAGAAGCCATGGCTGGCCATATAAAAGCTTTTCACAGCCAAACCCTAGTCACTTGATTCATCCATCGACAGAACTGCACTGGTAAGTCACCAAGAACATCAAGAACACCAAGAACACCAAGAACAGCTAGAACAGATAGAACAGCTTCACTGTTCAATCTGCTCCATAACACCAAAATCCAACCAAGCTTCAGGAGCTCACCAGGTGGAGCAGGGCAAGCAAATTAACCAACAGATCAACACAGAAGCAACACCTCTACACCAACATCAAATTCTAGGAGCTGGAGTGAGGTATACCAAGCATCATGAACAAACCAGATGGTTTTGTTCATATATAAGCATATGCATCAATCACACTTAATCAAAAGGGTGTGATACCCAAGTTGTGTCATCATCTGGCTAATTGTGATCGGGCGACGACAGTGTTTGTGCACTGTTTTCTTCTTGGAGGTGTCGCTTATGGAGAAGCTGATCTTCTGGTGTTGTCCTGGTGGTGTCAGAGTTGTTGTTTACAGTTTTCGATCTCTGTAGCGGGGCTTTTCTTTTTTGTAATTCTTCTATCTTTTTTGGCTGTGTGCATCCTTTATGCCATTAGGGTATGATGTTGTTGCAGAGGCTGGGTGTAATTGGTATCTAAACGATATTAATATATGCTCATTATCGAAAAAATCTGGCTACTAAGCCATATGGTGCAAGCAAGAGCAGTAAGGCCACTGGTAAATCATCTAAAGGGAACAACAACTATGACAATTAATGCATAACTGAAGAAATCCAGCAAGAGATGAGAGCACAAGCTAGCCTAGCTACACACTTAGCACCTACAGCTATTCAGGCCATCAGACATAGACAAATCCGTGTCTATTTGATTTCAACATCAAGGGCTACTGGCAATCCAATAAATGGATTACCCAGAAAGCATTTGGTGAGCCACAGTAAGCCAACACTGGTGGGAGCCACCCTAACAGCATGAATTTACTGTCAGGGTTACCTCAACCACACAATCAATCCAAACAATTAAGCCTTACACATGCATCATCACCCAAGTGGGTTCAGAGTGGGCTAGGGTCCCCAACAATTGTTGGCATCCCTCTAGCCCAAGCAAATCAATTGATATGATCATCACTGTATCCCAGTTCACATCATTTATCCATCAAACAAAGCAAGGTAATACAGATAAATGAATCATACAAGTAACCAAGTCACCAGAACCTTGCACATGATCCAGAGGATCACTTCAAGCAACAGATAAAGCTTGAGTAAGCCATAAACCTCACTAGCACAAGTGTATGTGACACACAGATACCAAAATGAGCACCAGATAGACATTGCCAGAAGCATAACAACTAATCATCAAGCAAATGATGATCAGAGGCTCACCAGAGCTTGCTAACACTTGATACAAATGGCTATAAGCAAGCCTAGCAACAGAAATGAGCTAGCCACTGAAGAATTACACACAAACTTTAACTGAATAAACAGATACCATAGTAATAATCATATGATTGTATCCAGAAGCACATCAAAGGCTTGATGAACCACTGGATCTTTCTAAACCAATAAAGCACATACCCATAATCACTGAATCATACAGTTAAGCCCACTGCAATGCTCAATTGAGCATGCTCTTGAATTTGAGCACAAGGAACATCACACTAATGCTCTGGAACTTGCCAAATTGCAAGTAATACACACAGAACCCAAGCTAGAGCAGCATACATGAACACACTTGATATCTAGCAAGCTTAGTAACAAGAACAGAGCCACAGAGAGAGAATTAAGCAAGAAAGGAGAGCATGGCAACCTATTAGACTAGGAATTCTTGCACAGAGATATGGCAAAGCATCACACAGAAATAGCACATGCCTTAGGCAGGCAAGCACAACACAGTAGTGAAGCTAGCAGGAGCATGAGCATCAGTACAAGCACATGAACCCAAGCTAGGCCATGGCGGCAGCAGTAGCACAGCAGCATGTCTAGCTCGATTGGAGCAGCAGAGCATCAGCATGGCAACCACCTCCATGAGGTGGAGCAGCCACGGCCAAAGCTAGAGGATGAAGATGTAGAGCAGGCAAGACAGAGAGAGAGGAGGAGAGCAATAGGACATGTACCTGGAGCAGAGCACCGGCGTGCCATGGCGGCACGGCGGCACAGGCCACCAGGGCAGCGCCAAGCCGCGCCTGGCCTGGCGTCGCCGAGCAGGGGGGCGCTCCAGCACCGCCACGGCGCCTGGATCGACGGCGGGCGACGAAGCGCCAGGAATCGCCACGGCCAGGATCGCAGGCGAGATGAGGACGCCCGATGACGAGGAAGAAGACCGAATCGGCACGGACCACTGTGTTCGCCGTCGAGCGGCGGATCAGATCCACCTGATCTCGCCGGTGGCGACGGCCGGAGCTGGCCGGAACAAATCGGAGAAGACGGCGGCGACGAGAACCGCCAGAGCTCGTTAGGGTTAGGGTTAGGTCGAGCGGCGCGAGAGAGTGAGCGAGTGAGCGACCGCTCGGGTCGGTCGGACCCGAGCCGGTCTAACCCAACCCACTGGGCTCCACTGACAGGTGGGCCCAGGGGCAATTGTGACTTTTCACAATTCATTTAAAAAACCAGTAACTTTAAAATTCAATAGAAAATTGATAAGAGCACTAAAAAAATAATTAAAAATATGAAAATCAATCAGCATAAAATTCTCTATCCAAATAAAATATCAAAGAGAATTTTTGGAGATAATTAAGAATAAGTCTTAATTTGATGAATTAAATAATAATTTAAATCTCACATATTATTTTCATTAATGAAAATTAAGTCCATTAATGCAATTGGACTTTAAAAACACCTTGACAATATTTCAAGGTTGTATTTACCCTAAATCAAGTATCTACAAGATGTTCTTAGTATTAACCTCTCTCATAAAATAACAACGACATCGGAAGGGGGAACAAACCCTAAAAGCTGGAATCATGCATAATTGCTTCTTTAACCATTGCCCTTATCGGACAATGATGCTATTTTTCAGAGACGAGAGGACAAGGGTCAGTCCACACCTTCCAACCGCAAAACTTTGCGGTGTTCGGGCAAGTTCATCACTTGCTCATGTTATTTGAGTATTTCTATCAAATTACTTGCAAAGTACTATGGTTATCACTATTGCATAAAAACCAAAACCACTACTTTCATAACTATGAATATGACTATGTGGTGGGCAATGGAACCGTGGATTGTGTTGATATGGTGGAGGTTCCATTGCAAGGGTTTATATCCATCTAGGATTAAACAACAAATGTCGCCAGTGATTCTTGTGCCGTAACACCCGTGTTAACCATAAGATCCAGAGTGGGACGGAGTGGTCAAAAGTGTTTCCACCTCTCGTTCATCAACGAATGCTCATTACCGGGTGCTCATGATCTTGCGAGACTTGATGCAGGGGTGGGAACCCGTAGAAGTCCCAACGGTAATGAGGTCTATGATGGGTTGCATCTGCCGGCGTAGGAATGTATGGTAGAGCCCTGCATTGACGTCGTGGTCGGAGTCCACCCTGAAATCTATGGGAATAATGGGGCCGGCGTGGACCCAGGGTCGGAGTATGCAACAAAGGGTGGGTGTTCGAGGTAGCGGAGGAACATGATTGGCTAGACCTTATACCGGGCCTCACACCGAAGGAAGTGTGGACGGGAAAGCTGCCCGGTTGGCACCAAGGTTAAGATCTCTTATGGGTAAAGCAACACCCCTCTGCGAGTGTAAAGAACCGTGACTGTCACTCCTCGTTCCGGGATAAGGAAGCTGCGAACGCGGCCGGAAAGGAGCTCCATGAAGTTCTAGTAAACCGGTGAAGGCCGACGGACATAGCTCTTTGGAATAAAAGCAATCTCTTGAAGAAATGTTTATCAAAACTTGCATTGGTATTAGACTTTCTGGTCTAATATCGTAGCTAGAGCATTAAACACCTCTTATCTACAATGAACTTGTTGAGTACGCTCGTACTCATACCACTCTTAAATCCCATGCTTAGATTGTCTGAATCGTCTGGAGGAGGACTACGACAACAATGAAGGAGCCGAAATCATCGGCTATGAAGAACCGAGACCTCTCCGGAGGTATCGAAGGCGTAGACTACCTCATCGTCTACGACACCGGGGAGGCTTCCGGAGGAGATCAAGCCTAAACATCTCGAGTAGTAGTAGTAGCCGAGCAGTCCGAACTCTTAGTATTTAGCTGCTCGGAAGAATAAATGTATAACTTAGTGAGACTTTTATATTGTAAGCTAAGTTGGGTTCGCCTCGAGCTCAGGAGTATTCCTCTTCGGACCCAAGAGGAGCTCCGAGACAATATGTGTATCATGTTTGTAATATTAATGGAATGAGTTATGGACCTGCTATGTTCTGTTGTACTACTCTGAGGGATGTAATATTTGCGGAATGGTACTTCGTGAATGTTATATCAACGACTGGCATACTACAACATGCAGTGGTATGCAGGGTCACCACAGTTGGTATCAGAGCAAAAGCTTTGACCTTAGGTTGGAACCTAGTAAATGGGACCAAACGTTAGGAGTAAAATAGGATTAGTAAAGAATTCTCTAAAAATATGGTGTATATTCAATTGAGAATACAACAATCATATCTTTTAGTGCGATAATTCTTTATTATCTCTATTATGATGCATTATTACTAATCTTATAATCTTTCTATTTCTACAGCCAACATGGCAAGTTCACGTCCGGACGAAACGTGAAAGTGATGGATTCCACACCGAGTGAATACGAAGGAGGACTTGCGAGATATTCTACGAGCCATGTTACTTGAATTTGGGTGTGATCCCCGGATCCAAGTAAAGAAATACATGTATTATGATGGTACTCGTATTGGCCAAGTGTAGGGTAGGACTGCGACTTCCCGAATCTTTGGGAATGAGCGTAGTAATGCCAGCAGGTGAAGCCGAACTATCAACACAGCCTACCATATAGCCATTATGAGAGCCATCACAGATATTCGGGAGCATAAGACGAAAGAGCTTATGGGTTCCGAATTCACCCACATTCCTCATATGCAGGAGGAAGAGGATCCCATGCTTAACCACTACAAATACGCAAAACGCAAACCTATAGCAGCTGCAAAATACATGGATAATGGCCGCAACTTAATATCATTGCTCTTTCAGTTGAACCATCATCTGACGGGAGCAATTGATACGATGCTAGAGGAGTTTACTGAACCCAAGGTGGAGACTAGGGGGAAAGAACCCATGGAGAATGTGGTGCACACACCAGTTTACTCAGCTGGTGACTACATTAGTATTGATCCTCTTGAGCGAGAAACTACACCCGTTACACCTGGGAACTATCTTGGGAGTTCCTATGGGGGATATGAGGGTGGAGAGGAATCCGGAAACAATCAGCGTTCCGAGACTCCTATAGAAAATTCCACTGGTTGGCGTTGGGGATCTGATACGGGAACTCATAGTACTTCTGTGTATTATGACGGAGAGATGAATGAGGACGCCACAACCCAGAACCAGAGTTATCCTAGTAATGAAGGAGTAGATGGAGGGTATCCGACACAGGTTGAGTCGGATATGAATGTTGAAAACACCTATGGTGGAGCTACAGGGGAGTACACCCGATGGGTGGACTATGATGCACTTGACGATCAGTTTGTGAACACTGATTTCTCCCTAGGATCATCATCTGATTCCGACTACCAGCCAACGGGGAGACCTTATGTTCCAGGGTCTATCAGGAGGACGACATGTTCGACCGGATGGAAGCCTGGGATGTACCGGGAGTGAAGATCGACTAGAGTCCACCAAGGGAGGCGAGGCTATAATACACAAGTACCACGTGTATTATAGTATGTAATATTTGTAGAAATTTGTACATATACTTTAATAAGTGAGTTTGCGTACTCACATCGACTTGTGTATTGTAATAAGACCACTTAAGTATGTATATACATGGTATATGTTTTGTATGATTTGGATTTGCTTCTTGATTTCCATTGCGTGACTAGTTCTGTGCACAAGGTTGAGCTCAGAAAACTTGCGCATGGAGTAATTATGAGTATCATCTTGTGTTGCAGAACTAGGGGGTTATGTCGGGAACGATAGGTGAGGAGACCGAAGCGCAGCGCATGGAGCGCGAAGCAAAGCAAAAGGAAGAGGCTGATGACGCAGCCAGAAATCAGTTTCCACCACCACCACCACCCATGACGCAGCAGAATTTTGTCCAGTACATGCAGCTGGTGGAGGAGAGACAACATGTAACGTTGGAGCAGCAGAACAAATTCTTTCAGGAGCTGCTGCAACAGAACAGGGTATAGAGACCCGAGAATCCGGGAGTCACCTTAGCAGACTTCCAGAACACCAAGCCTATATCTTTCGCATACGCGCCCGAGCCAATGGACGCGGAGGATTGGCTTATGGACACTGAGCGAAAGCTCAATACGGTTGGTTGCAATGACCAGGAGAAGGTCCGTTATGCTACACACTTATTGTGTGGACCTGCCACATCATGGTGGGATAACATCGTAGCCGTTTACCCGGCTGGAAAAGTATTCACCTGGGAGGAGTTTGCAAGGAAGTTCAGGGAATCCAATGTCCCTGAGAGTATTGTGGAACTAAAGCGTCGAGAATTTGAAAGTCTCGAGCAGAAGGACAAGGCAATCCTGACTTATGTCAGGGAATTCTCAAAGCTGTCCCGGTATGCTGTTGAAGAAGTCAACACCGAGGACAAGAAAAAGAAGAGGTTTTTGAGGGGGTTAAGTCCCCAGTTTAAGGTACAGCTCCGGATAATGAGAGCGACGGAGTTCCAAGAGTTGGTGGATGCAGCCATCACTCTGGAAGATGATTTCAAGCAACTGCAAGAGGAGAAGAGGAAGAAGGCCAAGTTTGAGCCTAAAAGGTTTGTTAGTAACAAGCCCAATACCAGCTTGAGTTTCAAGCCAAGATACAACAACAACAACAGCAACTACTACGGTAGCAGGAAGAACCAAGCATTCCAGACTGCAAATAAGATTGTGTGCCGTAGCTGTGGAGGTACGGGGCATTTCTCCAAGGACTGTAAGAAGCCCAGGATCATTTGCTTCGGTTGCCGTGAGGAAGGACACATGCTTAGGGATTGCCCTAAGAATAAGAATAAAGGAGGTCAATCTGGAGGGGGAGCAAGCCGAGGAGGAAACAACGGAGGGAACTGGAAGAACAGGAAACCCTTTCGGCAAGCTGAACTGCACTAGTCTGGAGGAGGTGGTCAACTCCGATCAGGCGGTGATAGGTACGCTCCAGATACTCACTCATCCTGGCAAAGTACTTTTTGATACTGGTGCAACTACATCATTCATTTCCCAACAATTCATCATCAAACATGGGATTAGCTGCACTAAGTTAGATACACCCATAACCATACTTTCTGCGGGGGAACGATAGTAGTAACCCATACCAAACAAAAACAAGTCATCATGATCAATAAGTGCGCGTTTCGACGCGGACCTGTTCATTTTACCGATGAAGGACATTGATGTCATTCTTGGTATGAGCTCGGTTAGAAGCTAATGGAGCATTGATCGGCTGTGTGAATAAGACGGTATCTTTGAAAAGCCCCGATGGAAGTAGAATGATCTACCAAGGCGACAAACATACACAGATTGAAGTGGAGCTACAGTTGAACAACATGAAGGAGGTGAAGTTAGAGGATATACCTGTAGTGAATGAATTCCAGGATGTGTTTCCTGCGGAATTACCAGGTATGCCACCAGATAGGGAGATAGAATTCACTATCGACCTAATTCCGAGAACGACTCCGATTGCTAAAGCACCATATAAGATGGGGCCCAAGGAGTTGAAAGAACTTAAGGAGCAAGCTGGATGACTTGGAACGAGAAAGGATTTATACAAGAAAGTGTTTCACCATGGGGATCACCTGTGATCTTCGTGGATAAAAGAGATGGAGGAAGAAGGATGTGTGGAGACTACGGGAATCTGAACAACGTCACAATCAAGAACAAGTATCCACTTCCAAGAATACAAGATCTATTCGATCAAGTTAGAGGCGCGAGAGTCTTTTCCAAAATTGATCTAAGATCTGGTTATCACCAGATAAAGATCAAGAAGGAAGACGTTCCGAAAACTGCCTTTGTTTCAAGGTATGGACATCATGAATACCTTGTAGTGCCTTTTGGATTAACCAATGCCCCAGCAATTTTCATGAATCTCATGAATAAGATTTTCATGCCATATCTAGACAAGTTTGTCATCGTCTTCATTGATGATATCTTGATATATTCCAAAGACAAAGCCGAACATGCTGAAGATCTGAGGTTAGTGTTACAAACACTAAGAGAACATCAACTCTATGCCAAATTTAGCAAGTGTGAATTTTGGCTGGATCAAGTGGAATTTCTTGGGCATGTCATTAGTAAAGATGGAATAGCTGTTAACCCGAGCAAGGTAGCAGAAGTTCTAGAATGGGAAGCACCCAAGACTGTCAAGGAAATCCGAGGATTTCTAGGAATGGCAGGATACTATCGGAGATTCATTGAAGGATTCTCCAAGATAGCAGGACCCATGACAAAGCTGTTAAGAAAGAATACACCATTCGTGTGGTCAGAGGAGTGTGAGAAGAGTTTTCAAACTCTGAAGGAGAAACTCACCACGGCACCGGTGTTAGCAGTTCCTGAAGTTGGCAAGGATTACACCGTGTACTGTGACGCATCCAAGCATGGATTGGGTTGCGTACTCATGCAAGATCGGAAAGTGATATCTTATGGATCGAGGCAATTCAGACCTCATGAAGTGAACTACCCAACACATGATTTGGAGTTAGCCGCAGTTGTATTTGCACTCAAAACTTGGAGACATTCTCTCTATGGAGCCAAGTGTGAGCTCTATACGGATCATAAGAGTCTCAAATATTTCTTCACTCAGAAGGAACTCAACATGAGGCAGAAAAGATGGCTTGAACTGATCAAGGATTATGATTTGACAATCAATTACACTCCAGGAAAGGCCAATGTTGTAGCAGATGCCTTGAGTAGGAAGAGTACCGGAGGAGTGGAACAAGAGATATCACCGGAGTTGAGGAAGGAAATAAGTCAAGCCCAAATACAACTTTGGGAGAAGGAAGCTCATGAAGGACTATCGGCTTTGCAAGTAGCCGATGAGCTAAATGTTAACCTGAAGAATGAGATAATGATGGGTCAGTTGGACGATCCATTAATCGTGGAGGAGACGAGAAGAATAGATGAGGGAAGACCATCAGAATTTCACCGCGGAGAATCGGGATCATTATGGTTCCAGAAGAGAATTTGTGTTCCGGATATTGCTGAAATCAAGGAAGTAATACTTCGGGAAGCCCATCAAACACCATACTCCATTCATCCAGGAAGTACAAAGATGTACATGGACCTAAAGGAGCTATTCTGGTGGAATAACATGAAGAGAGAGATAGCACAATATGTGGCGGAATGCCATACCTGCCAAAGGGTAAAGGCTAAACACCAGAGTCCGGCAGGGAAGTTACAACCTTTACCTATTCCAGAATGGAAATGGGAGGAGATAGGAATGGATTTCATCACCGGACTACCCATGACCAATAAAAAGAAGGACATGATATGGGTAATCGTGGACCGGTTGACGAAGAGTGCACACTTCTTAGCGGTAAATCAGCGAGGATAAAGGAGAGAAACTCATCGATCTTTACATCAAAGAGATTGTGAGTAAACATGGAGTGCCCAAGAAGATCGTGTCGGATCGAGGATCCGTGTTCACGTCGACATTTTGGAAGCAACTACACGAAGCCTTAGGATCCAAGTTGGATTATAGTACCGCCTATCATCCTCAGACAGGTGGACAAACGGAAAGAACTAACCAGATTCTAGAGGATATGCTTAGGGCTTGTGCCCTAGACTTCGGAGGATCATGGGAGGAGCACTTACCACTAGCAGAGTTTTCATACAATAACAGCTATCAAAGCAGCATCAAGATGGCACCGTTTGAAGCTCTGTATGGAAGAAAGTGTAGATCACCGATATGTTGGTATGAAGCCGGAGCAAGCAAAGAGTTCAACCCTGATTGTGTCAAGGAAAAGCAACAAATCATTGACATTATCAGGGATAGGCTCAAGATAGCCCAAAGCCGACAGAAGAGTTATGCCGATCAAAAGAGGAGAACTTGGGAGCCACGAGTTGGAGACATGGTATATCTTAAGGTGAGCCCGATGAAAGGACTTCAGAGGTTTGGAGTAAAAGGAAAGCTAAGCCCTAGGTACATCGGACCTTTCAAGATTTTGAGTCAAAACCGAGGGTTAGCCTTCGAATTGGAACTACCGGGAAGGTTATCTCGGGTTCACAACGTATTTCATGTGTCGCAACTCGGAAAATGCTTGAAGACCCCGGATGAACCGAGTATCACATGAAGAGCTCGAGTTACAACCAGATTTGACATACATCGAGAAGCCGGCGAAGATTCTCGAGGAAAAACTGGAAACAACTCAGGAATCGAGCTATAAAGTATTGCAAGATACAATGGAAGCATCATCCTGAGAGGGAAGCCACATGGGAAAAGGAGGAAGACCTGAGGAAAACATACCCCGAACTTTTCAGGCATTACAACCACAACTTCGGGACGAAGTTTTCTTTAAGGGGGAAAGGCTGTAATATCCCAGGTTTAGAGACGATCGAGGGGTAGATTTTAGAAAGGGATGTGCATGGCATTGTAAATTACGGGGAAATTTCGCACTTTTAAAACAAAACTGCATCGAAGGGGGACAGGTTTCTCTCTCGACATCCTACAGGGTTAGGGTTTCGAGAGTGCGATGAACTTGTTCCTACTTATCTAAATTAGGGTTTTGAGAAGAGAGAAGTGATATTGCATTGAAATCTTAAGTTGCATGATTGAATTACAAGTTAAGTTGTTTGATTGAATTCAAACCAAATTTGAATTTGAATTTCAAATTCAAACATTAAATGATCATCACATAATTCAAATTTAAGATAATTTCACAAACAATTATCATTAAGCAAGAATATGAGTAATACAACAATTACATTAAGCTCAATAAGGAAAACTTGAGCTTTATTGATCATCACACACATAATACATTGTCTTTACAATATTCAGATTTGAATTATGGAATTACAACACATTACAAGAATTGATGAAATAGAAACTGAAAAAGGAAAAATTACAAGTTATCTAAATGACCTAAACTACATTGTGATCTTCATGAATTCTTTGATCCAGATGATCTTGAGTTCATCTCGATCAGCATTTGATACCTGCACACACACACAACAAAGAGATCATTAAGCCAAGTGGCAAAGCCACTTGGCGAGGTTAGCAAATATTGCAAAGGGTGGATATGATCAAGCTGCCGAGCTGATCCATTCCACCAGCCCAAGTTCCAAGTCACACACACACAACGGGCAGGACACAAGGCGCTGCTGCATGTGTAACACACACCACAGAGTGAGTCACCATGGCAAGATGTGGTGCTCGTCGACCAAACAAGCCATGGCCGGCCATATAAAAGCTTTTCACAGACCAAACCCTAGTCACTTGATTCATCCATCGACGAACTGCACTGGTAAGTCACCAAGAACATCAAGAACACCAAGAACACCAAGAACAGCTAGAACGGATAGAACGACTTCACCGTTCAATCTGCTCCATAACACCAGAATCCAACCAAGCTTCAGGAGCTCACCAGGTGGAGCAGGGCAAGCAAATTAACCAACAGATCAACACAGAAGCAACACCTCTACACCAACATCAAATTCTAGGAGCTGGAGTGAGGTATACCAAGCATCATGAACAAACCAGATGGTTTTGTTCATATATAAGCATATGCATCAATCACACTTAATCAAAAGGGTGTGATACCCAAGTTGTGTCATCATCTGGCTACTCAGCCATATGGTGCAAGCAAGAGCAGTAAGGCCACTGGTAAATCATCTAAAGGGAACAACAGCTATGACAATTAATGCATAAGCGAAGAAATCCGAGCAAGAGATGAGAGCACAAGCTGGCCTAGCTACACACTTAGCACCTACAGCTATTCAGGCCATCAGACATAGACAAATCCGTGTCTATTTGATTTCAACATCAAGGGCTACTGGCAATCCAATAAATGGATTACCCAGAAAGCATTTGGTGAGCCACAGTAAGCCAACACTGGTGGGAGCCACCCTAACGAGCATGAATTCTATCGTCGGGGTTACCTCAACCACTACAATCAATCCAAACAATTAAGCCTTACACATGCATCATCACCCAAGTGGGTTCAGAGTGGGCTAGGGTCCCCAACAATTGTTGGCATCCCTCTAGCCCAAGCAAATCAATTGATATGATCATCACTGTATCCCATTTCACATCATTTATCCATCAAACAAAGCAAGGTAATACAGATAAATGAATCATACAAGTAACCAAGTCACCAGAACCTTGCACATGATCCAGAGGATCACTGCAAGCAACAGATAAAGCTTGAGTAAGCCATAAACCTCACTAGCACAAGTGTATGTGACACACATATACCAAAATGAGCACCAGATAGACACTGCCAGAAGCATAACAACTAATCATCAAGCAAATGATGATCAGAGGCTCACCAGAGCTTGCTAACACTTGATACAAATGGCTATAAGCAAGCCTAGCAACAGAAATGAGCTAGCCACTGAAGAATTACACACAAACTTTAACTGAATAAACAGATACCATAGTAATAATCATATGATTGTATCCAGAAGCACATCAAAGGCTTGATGAACCACTGGATCTTGCTAAACCAATAAAGCACATACCCATAATCACTGAATCATACAGTTAAGCCCACTGCAATGCTCAATTGAGCATGCTCTTGAATTTGAGCACAAGGAACGGCACACTAATGCTCTGGAACTTGCCAAATTGCAAGTAATACACACAGAACCCAAGCTAGAGCAGCATACATGAACACACTTGATATCTAGCAAGCTTAGTAACAAGAACAGAGCCACAGAGAGAGAATTAAGCAAGAAAGGAGAGCATGGCAACCTATTAGACTAGGAATTCTTGCCCAGAGATATGGCAAAGCATCACACAGAAATAGCACATGCCTTAGGCGGGCAAGCACAACACGATAGTGAAGCTAGCGGGAGCATGAGCATCGGTACAAGCACATGAACCCAAGCTAGGCCATGGCGGCAGCAGTAGCACGGCGAGCATGTCTAGCTCGATTGGAGCAGACGAGCATCGGCATGGCAACCACCTCCATGAGGTGGAGCAGCCACGGCCAAAGCTAGAGGATGAAGATGTAGAGCGAGGCAAGACAGAGAGAGAGGAGGAGAGCAATAGGACATGTACCGGAGCGAGCACCGGCGTGCCATGGCGGCACGGCGGCACGAGCCACCGGGCGGCACCAAGCCGCGCCTGGCCTGGTGTCGCCGAGCAGGGGGGGCGCTCCAGCACCGCCACGGCGCCTGGATCGACGGCGGGCGACGAAGCGCCAGGAATCGCCACGGCCAGGATCGCAGGCGAGATGAGGACGCTCGATGACGAGGACGAAGACCGAATCGGCACGGACCACTGTGTTCGCCGTCGAGCGGCGGATCAGATCCACCTGATCTCGCCGGCGGCGACGGCCGGAGCTGGCCGGAACAAATCGGAGAAGACGACGGCGACGAGAACCGCCAGAGCTCGTTAGGGTTAGGGTTAGGTCGAGCGGCGCGAGAGAGTGAGCGAGTGAGCGACCGCTCGGGTCGGTCGGACCCGAGCCGGTCTAACCCAACCCACCGGGCTCCAGCGACGAGTGGGCCCGGGGGCAATTGTGACTTTTCACAATTCATTTAAAAAACCAGTAACTTTAAAATTCAATAGAAAATTGATAAGAGCACTAAAAAAATAATTAAAAATATGAAAATCAATCAGCATAAAATTCTCTATCCAAATAAAATATCAAAGAGAATTTTTGGAGATAATTAAGAATAAGTCTTAATTTGATGAATTAAATAATAATTTAAATCTCACATATTATTTTCATTAATGAAAATTAAGTCCATTAATGCAATTGGACTTTAAAAACACCTTGACAATATTTCAAGGTTGTATTTACCCTAAATCAAGTATCTACAAGATGTTCTTAGTATTAACCTCTCTCATAAAATAACAACGACATCGGAAGGGGGGAACAAACCCTAAAACTGGAATCATGCTTAATTGCATCTTTAACCATTGCCCTTATCGGACAATGATGCTATTTTTCAGAGACAGAGGACAAGGGTCAGTCCACACCTTCCAACTGCAAAACTTTGCAGTGTTCAGGCAAGTTCATCACTTGCTCATGTTATTTGAGTATTTCTATCAAATTACTTGCAAAGTACTATGGTTATCACTATTGCATAAAAACCAAAACCACTACTTTCATAACTATGAATATGACTATGTGGTGGGCAATGGAACCATGGATTGTGTTGATATGGTGGAGGTTCCATTGCAAGGGTTTATATCCATCTAGGATTAAACAACAAATGTCGCCAGTGATTCTTGTGCCGTAACACCCGTGTTAACCATAAGATCCGGAGTGGGACGGAGTAGTCAAAAGTGTTTCCACCTCTCGTTCATCAACGGATGCTCATTACCGGGTGCTCATGATCTTGCGAGACTTGATGCAGGGGTGGGAACCCGTAGAAGTCCCAACGGTAATGAGGTCTATGATGGGTTGCATCTGCGGCGTAGGAATGTATGGTAGAGCCCTGCATTGACGTCGTGGTCGGAGTCCACCCTAAAATCTATGGGAATAATGGGGCCGGCGTGGACCCAGGGTCGGAGTATGCAACAAAGGGTGGGTGTTCGAGGTAGCGGAGAAACATGATTGGCTAGACCTTATACCGGGCCTCACACCGAAGGAAGTGTGGACGGGAAAGCTGCCCGGTTGGCACCAAGGTTAAGATCTCTTATGGGTAAAGCAACACCCCTCTGCAGAGTGTAAGGGCGTGTTTGGTAGACTGGGGGAGCTCAGATTTTCCCTCTCCATCCCACCTTTTGTTGAGAGAAGTTGTTTGTTAGGTCGGCTCGGGTCAACTCCCCACTGCCCAGCTCATACCAAAAACGGACGAGAGCCCTGCCCGAGAGCGAAGCTCAAATCGAGCTTCGCTACTCGTCCCGGACGAGGTCATCCCGCAAAACACTGTTCGCTGGTCCCGCGAGACCCCCAGACTCCAACCCGACGCCTCATTTCCCCCAATCCTCCTCCTCACGTCTGGCGTCTCCTCGTCTCTCGCATCTCCTCGTCGACGCGTCTCTCGCATCTCCTCGTCGACGCCAGCCACAACATCACCAGGGGCCGCCGGCGAGCCCAGTCAGGGGCGAGCTCCGCTGCGCCACGGACGAGCCAATCCAGGGGCGAGTTCTGCCACGCCTCGAACGACGGCAAGCTTCGCCAGGGGCCGCCGGCGAGCCCAGCCAGGGGCGAGCTCCGCTGCGCCACGGACGAGCCAAGCCAGGGGCGAGCTCCGCCACGCCTCGAACGATGGCAAGCTTCGCCAGGGGCCGCCGGCTCCTCGACGCCAGGGGCGAGCTCCGCTGCGCCACGGCAAGCTTCGCTAGGGGCCGCCGGCTCCTCGACGCCAGGGGCGAGCTCCGCTGCACGAACGAGAGCAAACTCCGTCAGGGACGCGCCGCCAGAGACGCGCCGCAATGGCCGGATTCTCCACGCCACGGCCTCCAGATCGCGCCGCCATGGCCGGATTTCTCCACGATGCGGTGGTTGGATGAACCAAGGACCCGATTGCTTTTTATTTTTCTCTTTAGGGACGTATTTGCAAAATTTCTTGGCTCAGCTTCATCTCACCTCATACAAGCCACCAAGCAACTTCTGGGTTCAGCGTGGGTGAACACACCCAACCCACCAAACACATGAAAAAATCGGAGAGCAGCTTGTATGAGGTGAGCAAATCTCAGCTGAGAAACACAATCTGAGGGGGACCGATCTACCAAACACACCCTAAAGAACTGTGACCTGTCACTCCCTGTTCCGGGATAAGGAACTGCGAACGCGGCCGGAAAGGAGCTCCATGAAGTTCTAGTAAACCGGTGAAGGCTGACGGACATAGCTCTTTGGAATAAAAGCAATCTCTTGAAGAAATGTTTATCAAAACTTGCATTGGTATTAGACTTTCTGGTCTAATATCGTAGCTAGAGCATTAAACACCTCTTATCTACAATGAACTTGTTGAGTACGCTCGTACTCATACCACTCTTAAATCCCATGCTTAGATTGTCTGAATCGTCTGGAGGAGGACTACGACAACAATAAAGGAGCCGAAATCATCGGCTATGAAGAACCAGACCTCTCTGGAGGTATCGAAGGCGTAGACTACCTCATCGTCTACGGCACCGGGGAGGCTTCCGGAGGAGATCAAGCCTAAACATCTCGAGTAGTAGTAGTAGCCGAGCAGTCCGAACTCTTAGTATTTAGCTGCTCGGAAGAATAAATGTATAACTTAGTGAGACTTTTATACTGTAAGCTAAGTTGGGTTCGCCTCGAACTCAGGAGTATTCCTCTTCGGACCCAAGAGGAGCTCCGAGATAATATGTGTATCATGTTTGTAATATTAATGGAATGAGTTATGGACCTGCTATGTTCTGTTGTACTACTCTGAGGGATGTAATATTTGCGGAATGGTACTTCGTGAATGTTATATCAACGACTGGCATACTACAACATGCAGTGGTATGTAGGGTCACCACAGACTTGCTCTAATTCTGGCTCTAACATGTATTTTGATAAAACTCAGACTTGAGAGTTTTTTTTGGACGGAAGGAGTAGACGATGTTAAAAGTATATTATGATGGCGCCACCAAAATTAAAGAATTAATTGTATCTCTTATGTAAACATCATGTATGGCATAGCAACGGATACGAAATGACAACAATGCAACAAGAAAATCGAGACGACAACACCGTAGGACCAAAGATGATCCTAGGAAGCTGTAGCACATGCTTGACAAAGAAGCGTGGAGACTCTGTTATTTAGTCTGGTGACTTTTGAGTACCTTTGATGTGATTTATTATCACGGATCTAGTGCATCCAAGTGAGAAATTTTAAAAAATAAAATCATTCAAGGTGTCCATGTATTATGTCATCTAGTACCACTGAGAATTAACAAACATAAATTTTGACTTTTTTTTGTTGCAAAATTGCGTTGCAAAATCATCAAACTGGATTCTGGTTGCATACGAGCTCGAAAAAAAACGCACAATGTATCAATATAACCGGGAGAAAATTCTACATCCGAAAAACATCTGAATTTTCAGTACTTGCTACTGATGTGAAAACCATCGCCTCAACGCCCAGTCAGACACTGCACGGGCAACATGAATCGCTGGTGGTTTCAATAGCCAAATCCATCCCAACTAATGTTGTCTTTCCTCTGTGCGAACTCCACGGACACTTGAAGTAGTTTGTTAAGTGAGGCATGGCATGCATGCCGCCCGATCTCACCCGGGAGCACCACCAGGATCCTGTAACTGCTTCAGGTGTGAATAAATGATGGAGCGCGATGTGTGGATTGGCTGCAGATGTTGTTTTAACTGCCTACTTTAGCCTTAACCAGGTCAGCCATTATCCAATGTAATATTTATCCATCCAACGCACACTCTTGCCATCTATATATTCGTGTGCACTCAATACTTGTTGCTTTCTTTGTCTCCACGACATGACGATCTTCTGCTCGCTCGACATCAACATGGCCAGAGGTTTTGCAGTAGACGGTAAGGCCAGCGCCGGCTGCCACCGAGGATTTAAGGAAAAGATTACATGGTATGTATGGATCTGTGGATTAATCGCGGCTACTTGTGGGCTCATATTTGGATACGACATTGGGATCTCTGGTATAGTTGTGTCTCTTCTCCAATTTGATGCAATTTATTATCACGGATCTAGTGCATCCAAGTGAGAAATTTCAAAAAATAAAATCCTTCGAGGTGCCCATGTATTATATCATCTAGTACCACTGAGAATTAACAAACATGAATTTTGACTTTTTTTTTGCAAAATTACGTTGCAAAATCATCAAACTGGATTCCTGGTTGCATACAAACTCGAAAAAACACACAATATATCAAAATGACCAGGAGAAAATTCTACATCCGAATTACATCTGAATTATCAGTCCTTGCCACTGATGTGGAAACCATCGCCTCAACGTCCAATCAGACATCACCCGGCCAACAGGAATCGCTGGTGGTTTCAGTAGCCAAATCCATCCCAACTAATGTTGTCTTTCCTCTATGCCAACTCCACGGACACTTGAAGTAGTTTGTTAAGTGAGGCATGGCATGCATGTCACCCGGTCTCAACCGGGAGCACCATCAGGTGTGAAGGTGTGAATAAATGATGGAGCGTGATGTGTGGATTGGCTGCAGACGTTTTAACTGCCTACTTTAGCCTTAACCAGGTCAGCCATCATCGAATGTAATATTTATCCATCCAACGCTCCTGCCCTCTATATATTCATGTGCACTCAATGCTTGTTGCTTTCATTGTCTCCACGACCTAACTATCTTCTGCTCGCTCGACATCAACATGGCCGGAGAGGTTTTGTAGTAGACAGTAAGGCCAGCGTCGGTTGCCACCGAGGATCTAAGGCAAAGATTACATGGTATGTATGGATCTGTGGAATAATCACTGCTACCTGTGGGCTCATGTTTGGATACGACATTCGGATCTCCGGTATAGTTGTGCATGTTCTGTAATTTGATGTGATTTATTGTCGCGGATCTAGTGCATCCAAGTGAGAAATTTCAAAAAATACAATCCTTCGAGGTATCCATGTATTATGCAATCTAGTACCACTGAGAATTAATAAACATGAATTTCGACTTTTTTTTGCAAAATTATATCGCAAAATCTTCAAACTGGATTCCTGGTTGCATACGAACCCGAAAAAAAATGCCCAATATATCAAAATGACCGTGAGAAAATTATGCATCCGAATTACATCCGAATTTTCAGTACTTGCTACTGATGTGGAAACCATTGCCTCAACAACCAATCAGACACTGCCCGGGCAACAGGAATCACTGGTGGTTTCAGTAGCCAAATCCATCCCAACTAATGTCGTCTTTCCTCTATGCGAACTCCATGGAATCTTGAAGTAGCTTGTTAAGTAAGGCATGGCATGCATGCCGCCCGGTCTCACTCGGGAATACCATCGGGATCCTGGTAACTGCTGCAGGTGTGAATAAATGATGGAGCACGATGTGTGGATGGATGCACACGTTTTAACTGCATACTTTAGCCTTAACCAGGTCAGCCATTATCCAATGTAATATTTATCCATCCAACACACACTCATGTGCTCTATATATTCGTGTGCACTCAATGCTTGTTGCTTTCATTGTCTCCACGATCTGACTATCTTCTGCTCGCTCGACATCAACATGGCTGGAGGTTTTTGCAGTACACGGTAAGGTCAGGGACGGCTGCCACCGAGGATTAAGGCAAAGATTACATGGTATGTATGAATCTGTGGAATAATCGCTGCTACCTGTGGGCTCATGTTTGGATACGACATTGGGATTTCTACTATAGTTGTGTCTCTTCTCCATTTTGATGTGATTTATTATCGCGGATCTAGTGCATCCAAGTGAGAAATTTCAAAAAATAAAATCCTTTGAGGTGCCCATGTATTATGTCATCTAGTACCACTGAGAATTAACAAACATGAATTTTGACTCTTTTTTTTTGCAAAATTGCGTTGCAAAATCATCAAACTGGATTCCTGATTGCATACGAACTCAAAAAAACGCACAATATATAAAAATTTCTGGCAGAATATTCTGCATCCGAATTACATCTGAATTTTCAATACTTGCCACTTACGTGGAAACCTTCGCCTCAACGCTCAATCTGACACCGCTCGGGCAACATGAATCGCTGGTGGTTTCAGTAGCCAAATTCATCCCAACTAATGTCCTCTTTACTCTATCCAAACTCCACATACTCTTGAAGTATTTTGTTAAGTGAGGCATGGCATGCATGCTGCCCGGTCTCACCCGGGAGCACCATCGGGATCCTGGTAACTGCTTTAGGTGTGAATAAATGATGGAGCGCGATGTGTCGATTGGCTGCGGACGTTTTAACTGCCTACTTCAGCCGTAACTAGGCCAGCCATTATCCAATGTAATATTTATCCATCCAACGCACACTCATGCACTCTATATATTCGTGTGCACTCAATGCTTGTTGCTTTCATTGTCTCCATGACATGACTATCTTCTGCTCGCTCGACATCAACATGGCTAGAGGTTTTGCAGTAAACGGTAAGGCCAGCTTCGGCTGGCACCGAGGATTTAAGGAAAAGATTACATGGTGGCTCATGTTTGGATACGACATTGGAATCTCTGGTATAGTTGTGTCTCTTCTCCAATTTTATGTGATTTATTATCGCGGATCTAGTGCATCCAAGTGAGAAATTTCAAAAAATAAAATCCTTCGAGGTGCCCATATATTATGTCATCTAGTACCACTAGGAATTAACAAACATGAATTTCGAATTTTTTTAAAAAAATTGTGTTGTAAAATTATCAAACTAGATTCCCGGTTGCATACAAACTAAAAAAAAACGCACAATATGTGAAAATGATCGGGAGAAAATTCTACATCCGATTACATCTGAATTTTTTCAGTACTTGCCACTAATGTGGAAACCATCGCCACAATGCCCAATCAGACACCGTCCGGGTAACAGGAATCGCTGGTGGTTTTAGTAGCCAAATCCATCCCAACTAATGCCGTCTTTCCTCTATGCGAACTCCACGAACTCTTGAAGTAGTTTGTTAAGTGAGGCATGGCATGCATGCCGCCCGGTCTGACCCGGGAGCACCATCGGGATCCTGGTAACTGCTTCAGGTGTGAATAAATGATGGAGCGTGATGTGTGGATTGGCTGCGCATGTTTTAACTGCCTACTTTAGTCTTAATTAGGTCATCCATTATCCAATGTAATATTTATCCATCCAACGAGCACTCATGCCCTCTATATATTCGTGTGGACTCAACGCTTGTTCCTTTCATTGTCTCCACGACCTGACTATCTTCTGCTCGCTCGACATCAACATGCCCGGAGGTTTTGCAGCAGACGGTAAGGCCAGCGTTGGCTGCCACCGAGGATTTAAGGCAAAACTACATGGTATGTATGGATCTGTGGAATAATCGATGCTACCAGTGGGCTCATGTTTGGATACGACATTGGGATCTCTGGTATAGTTGCGTCTCTTCTCCAATTTGATGTGATTTATTAAAGCGCATCTAGTGCATCCAAGTGAGAAATTTCAAAAAATGAAATCCTTCGAGGTGCCCATGTATTATGTCATCTAGTACCACTGAGAAGTAACAAACATGAATTTCGATTTTTTTTGCAAAATTGCGTTGCAAAATTATCAAACTGGATTCCAGGTTGCATACGAACTCGAACAAAAACGCACAATATATCAAAATGACCGGGAGAAAATTCTACATCCGAATTACATATGAATTTTCAGTACTTGCCACTGATGTGGAAACCATCGCGTCAACACCCAATCAGACACCGCCCGGGCAACAAGAATCGCTGGTGGTTTCAGTAGCCAAATCCATCCCAAGTAATGTCGTCTTTCCTCTATGCGAACTCCACGGACTCTTGAAGTAGTTTGTTAAGTGAGGCATGGGATGCATGCCGCCCGGTCTCACCCAGGAGCACCATCGGGATCTTGGTAACTGCTTCAGTTGTGAATAAATGATGGAGCACGATGTGTGGATTGGCTGCGGACGTTTTAACTGCCAACTTAGGCTTAACCATGTCAGCCATTATCCAATGTAATATTTAACCATCCAACGAACACTCATGCCCTCTATATATTCGTGTGCACTCAATGCTTGTCGCTTTCATTGTCTCCACGACCTGACTATCTTCTGCTCGCTCGACATCAACATGGCCGAAGGTTTTGCAGTAGATGGTAAGGCCAACGCCAGCTGCCACCGAGGATTTAAAGCAAAGATTACATGGTATGTATGGATCTATGGAATAATCGCTGCTACCTGTGGGCTCATGTTTGGATACGACATTGGGATCTCTGGTATAGTTGTGTCTCTTCTCAAATTTGATGTGATTTATTATCGCGGATCTAGTGCATCCAAGTGAGAAATTTCAAAAAATAAAATCCTTCGAGGTGCCCATGTATTATGTCATCTAGTACCACTGAGAATTAGCAAACATGAATTTTGACTTTTTTTTGCAAAACTGCATTGCAAAATCATCTAACGGGATTCCTGGTTGTATAAGAACTCGAAAAAAGACACAATATATCAAAATGACCGGGAGAAAATTCTACATCCAAATTACATCTAAACTTTCAGTACTTTCCACTGATGTGGAAACCATCGCCTCAATGCCCAATCAGACACCGCCCGAGCAACATGAATCGCTGGTGGTTTCAGTAGCCAAATCCATCCCAACTAATATCGTCTTTCCTCTATGCAAACTCCACGAACTCTTGAAGTAGTTTGTTAAGTGAGGCATGGCATGCATGCTGCTGGGTCTCACCCGGTAGTACCATCGGAATCCTGGTAACTGCTTCAGGTGTGAATAAATAATGGAGCGCGATGTGTAGAATGGTTGCGGACGTTTTAACTGCCTACTTTATCCTTAACCAGGTCAGCCATTATCCAAGGTAATATTTATCCATCCAACGCACACTCATGCCCTCTATATATTCGTGTGGACTCAATGCTTGTTGCTTTCATTGTTTCCACGAGCTGACTATCTTCTGCTCGCTCGACATCAACATGGCCCGAGGTTTTGCAGTAGATGGTATGGCCAGCGTCGGCTGCCACCGAGGCTTTAAGGCAAAGATTACATGCATGGTATGTATGGATTTAAGGCAAACATGAATTTTTACTTTTTTTTTACAAAATTGCGTTGCAAAATCATCAAAGTGGATTCCTGGTTGCACACGAACTCGAAAAAACCCGCACAATGTATCAAAATGATTGGTAGAAAATTCTACATCCGAGTTACTTGCCACTGATGTGGAAACCATCGCCTCAGGGTCCATACAGGCACCGCCCGGGAAACAGGAATCGCTGGTGGTTTCAGTAGCCAAACCCATCTCAACTAATGTCGTCTTTCCTCTATGCGAACTCCACAGACTTTTGAAGTAGTTTGTTAAGTGAGGCAAGGCATGCATGTCGCCCGGTCTCACTCGGGAGCACCATCGGGATCCTGGTAACTGCTTGAGGTGTGAATAATTGATGGAGCGCGATGTGTGGATTGGCCTAGGACGTTTTAACTGCCAACTTAGGCTTAATCAGGTTAGCCATTGTCCAATATAATATTTATCCATCCAACGAACACTCCTGCCCTATATATATTCGTGTGCACTCAACGCTTGTTACTTTGATTGTCTCCACGACCTGACTATGTTCTGCTCGCTCGACATCAACATGATCGGAGGTTTTGCAGTAGACGGTAATGCTAGCGCCGGCTGCCACCGAGGATTGAAGGCAAAGATTACATGGTATAGTTGTGTCTCTTCTCCAATTTTATGTGATTTATTATCGCGGATCTAGTGCATCCAAGTGAGAAATTTCAAAAAATAAAATCCTTCGAGGTGCCCATGTATCATGTCATCTAGTACCACTAAGAATTAACAAACAGAATTTCGACTTTTTTTCAAAATTGAGTTGCAAAATCATCAAACTGGATTCCTGGTTGCATACGAACTCGAAAAAAGCACAATATGTCAAAATGACCGGCAGAAAATTGTACATCCAAATTACATCTGAATTTTCAGTACTTGCCACTGATGTGAAAACCATCGCCTCAACGCCCAATCAGACACCGCCCGAGCAACAAAAATCGATGGTGGTTTCAGTAGCCAAATCCATCCCAACTAATGGTGTCTTTCCTCTATGCGAACTCCACAGACTCTTGAAGTAGTTTGTTAAGTGAGGCATGGCATGCATGCCGTCCGATCTCTCCCGGGAGCACAATCGGGATCCTGGTAACTGCTTCAGGTGTGAATAAATGATGGAGCGCGATGTGTCGATTGGATGCAGACATTTTAACTGCCTACTATAGCCTTAACCAGGTCAGCCATTATCCAATGTAATATTTATCCATCCAACGCACACTCATGCCCTCCATATATTCGTGTGCACTCAATGCTTGTTTTGATTTCATTGTCTCCACGACCTGACTATCTTCTGCTCGCTCGACATCAACCTGGCTGGAGGTCTTGCAGTAGACGGTAAGGCAAGCGTCGGTTAGCACCGAGGATTTAAGGCAAAGATTACATGGTATGTATGGATCTGTGGAATAATCGCTGCTACCTGTGGGCTCATGTTTGGATACGACATTGGGATCACTGCTATAGTTGTGTCTCTTCTCCAATTTGATGCGATTTATTACCGTGGATCTAGTGCATCCAAGTGAGAAATTTCAAACAATAAAATCTTTTGAGGTGCGCATGTATTATGTCATCTAGTACCACTGAGAATTTACAACCATGAATTTCGACTTTGTTTGCAAAATTACGTTGCAAAATCATCAAACTGGATTCCTGGTTGCATACAAACTCGAAAAAACGCACAATATATCAAAATGACTGGGAGAAAATTCAACATATGAATTACATTTGAATTTTAAGTACTTACCACTGATGTGGAAACCATCGCCTCAACGCCCAATCAGACACCGCCCGGGCAACGGGAATCGCTGGTGGTTTTAGTAGCCAGGTCCATCACAACTAATGTCGTCTTTCCTCTATGCGATCTCCACAGACTCTTGATGTAGTTTTTAAGTGAGGCATAGCATGCATGCCGCCCGGTCTCACCCGGGAGCACCATCGGGATCCTGGTAACTACTTCAGGTGTGAATAAATGATGGAGCGTGATGTGTGGATTGGCTGCAGAAATTTTAACTACCTACCTTAGCCTTAACCATATCAGCCATTATTCCAATGTAATATTTATCCATCCAACGCACACTCCCTCTATACATTCGCGGGAACTCAATGCTTGTTGCTTTCAACGTCTCCACGACCTGACTATATTGTGCTCGCTCGACATCAACATGGCCGGAGGTTTTGCAGTAGATGGTAAGGCCAGCGTTAGCTGCGACCGAGGATTTAAGACAAAGATTACATGGTATGTATGAATCTGTGGAATAATCGCTGCTACATGTGGGTTCATGTTTGGATACGACAATGGGATCTCTGGTATAGTTGTGTCTCTTCTCCAATTTGATGTGATTTATTATCGCGGATCTAGTGCATCCAAGTGAGAAATTTTAGAAAATAAAATCTTTTGAGGTGGCCATGTACTATGTCATCTAGTGCTACTCAGAATTTACAAACATGAATTTCGATTTTTTTTTGCAAAATTGCGTTGCAAAATCATCAAACTGGATTACTGGTTGCATACGAACTCGAAAAAAACGCACAATATATCAAAATGACCGGGAGAAATTCTACGTCGGAATTACATCTGAATTTTCAGTACTTGTCACTGATGTGGAAACCATCGCCTCAACCCCCAATCAGAGACCACCCGGGCTCGCTGGTGGTTTCAGTAGCCAAATCCATCCCAACTAATGCCGTCTTTCCTCTATGCGAACTCCACAAAATCTTTAGTAGTTTGTTAAGTGAGGCTTGGCATGCATGCCGCCCGGTCTCACCCGGGAGCACCATCGGGATCCCGGTAACTGCTTCAGTTGTGAATAAATGATGGAGCGCGATGTGTGGATTGGCTGCGGACATTTTAACTGCATACTCCAGGTCAGCCATTATTCCAATGTAATATTTATCCATCCAAACGCACACTCCCTCCCTCTATATATTCGTGGGCACTCAATACTTGTTGCTTTCATTGTCTCCACGACCTGACTATCTTCTGCTCGCTCGACATCAACATGGCCGGAGGTTTTGCAGTAGATGGTAAGGCCAGCGCAGGCTGCCACCGAGGATTTACGGAAAAGATTACATGATATGTATGGATTTGTTGAATAATCCCTGCTACCAATGGGCTCATGTTTGGATACGACATTGGGAACTCTGGTATAGTTGTGAATCTTCTCCAATTTGAGGTGATTTATGATCGTGTATCTAGTGCATCCAAGTGAGAAATTTGAAAAAATAAAATCCTTCTAGGTACCCAGCATTATGTCATCTAGTACCACTGCGAATTAACAAACATAAATTTCGATTTTTTTGCAAAATTGCGTTGTAAAATCATCAAACTGGATTCCTGATTGCATACGAACTCGGAAAAATGCACAATATATCAAAATGACCAGGAGAAAATTCTACATCCGAATTACATTTGAATTTTTTGTACTTGCCACTGATGTGGAAACCATCGCCTCAACGCCGAATCAGACACCGCCCGTGCAACAGGAATCGCTGGTGGTTTCAGTAGTCAAATCCATCCCAACTAATGCAATATTTCCTCTATGCAAACTCCACAAACTCTTGAGTGGGGCATGGCATGCATGCCGCCTAGTCTCACTCGGGAGCACCATCAGGATCCTGGTAATTGCTTCAGGTGTGAATAAATGATGGAGCATGATGTGTGGATTGGCTGCAGACGTTTTAACTGCCTACTTCAGCCTTAACCAGGTCAGCCATTATCCAACGTAATATTTATCCATCGAACGCACACTCCTGCCCACTATATACTCGTGTGCACTCAATGCTTGTTGCTTTCATTGTCTCCACAACCTGACTATCTTCTGCTCGCTCGACATCAACATGGCTGGAAGTTTTGCAGTAGACGGTAAGGCCAGCGATGGCTGCCACCGAGGATTTAAGGAAAAGCGTACATAGTATGTATGGATATGTGGAATAATCGCTGCTACCATTGGGCTCATGTTTGTATACGATATTGGGATCTCTGGTATAATTGTGTCTCTTTTCCAATTTGATGTGATTTATTATCGCGGATCGAGTGCATCCAAGTGAGAAATTTCAAAAAATAAAATCCTTCGAGGTGCCCTTGTATTATGTTATCTAGTACCACTGAGAATTAACAAACATGAATTTCGACTTTTTATGCAAAATTGAGTTGCAAAATCATCAAACTAGATTCCTGGTTGCATACGAACTCGAACAAAAACGCACAATATATCAAAATGACCGGGAGAAAATTCTACATCCGAATTACATCTGAATTTTTAGTACTTGCCACTAATGTGGAAACCATCACCTCAACGCCCAAACAGACACCGCCCGGGAAATAGGATTCGCTGGTGGTTTCAGTAGCCAAATCCTCCCAACTAATGTCATCTTTCCTCTATGCGAACTCCACAGACTCTTGAAGTAGTTTGCTAAGTGAGGCATGGCATGCATGCCGCCCGGTCTCACCCGGGAGCACCATCGAGATCTTGGTAACTGATTCAGGTGTGAATAAATGATGGAGCGCGACGTGTGGATTGGTTGCGGACGTTTTAACTGCCTACTTCAGCCTTATCCAGGTCAGCCATTATCCAATGTAATATTTATCCATCCAACGCACACTCATGCCCTCCATATATTTGTGTGCACTCAATGCTTGTTTGCTTTCATTTTCTCCACGACCTGACTATCTTCTGCTCGCTCGACATCAACATGGCTGGAGGTTTTGCATTAGATGGTAAGGCCAGCGCCGGCTACCACCGATGATTTAAGGCAAATATTAAATGGTATGTATGGATCTGGGGAATAATCGCTGCTGCCTATGGGCTTATGTTTGGATATGACATTGGGATCTCTTGTATAGTTGTCTCTTTTCCAATTTGATGTGATTTATTATCGCGGATCGAGTGCATCCAAGTGAGAAATTTCAAAAAATAAAATCCTTCAAGGTGCCCTTGTATTATGTTATCTAGTACAACTGAGAATTAACAAACATGAATTTCGACTTTTTATGCAAAATTGCGTTGCAAAATCATCAAACTAGATTCCTGGTTGCATACGAACTTGAACAAAAACGCACAATATATCAAAATGACCGGGAGAAAATTCTACATCCGAATTACATCTGAATTTTTAGTACTTGCCACTAATGTGGAAACCATCGCCTCAACGCCCAAACAGACACCGCCCGGGAAATAGGATTCGCTGGTGGTTTCAGTAGCCAAATCCTCCCAACTAATGTCATCTTTCCTCTATGCGAACTCCACGGACTCTTGAAGTAGTTTGCTAAGTGAGGCATGGCATGCATGCCTCCCGGTCTCACCCGGGAGCACCATCAAGATCCTGGTAACTGATTCAAGTGTGAATAAATGATGGAGCGCGACGTGTGGATTGGTTGCGGATGTTTTAACTGCCTACTTCAGCTATATCCAGGTCAGCCATTATCCAATGTAATATTTATCCATCCAACGCACACTCATGCCCTCCATATATTCGTGTGCACTCAATGCTTGTTTGCTTTCATTTTCTCCACGACCTGACTATCTTCTGCTCGCTCGACATCAACATGGCTGGAGGTTTTGCATTAGATGGTAAGGCCAGCGCCGGCTGCCACCGGTGATTTAAGGCAAAGATTACATGGTATGTATGGATCTGGGGAATAATCGCTGCTGCCTATGGGCTCATGTTTGGATACGACATTGGGATCTCTTGTATAGTTGTGTCTCTTCTCCAATTTGATGTTATTTATTATCGCGGAACTAGTGCATCCAAGTGAGAAATTTCAAAAAATAAAATCCTTCGAGGTGTGATGTATTATGTCATCTAGTACCAGTAAGAATTAACAAAAATGAATTTCGACTTTTTTTGCAAAATTGTGTTGCAAAATCATCAAACTGGATTCCTGGTTGCATACGAACTAAAAAAATGCACAATATATGAAACTGACCGGGAGAAAACTCTACATCCGAGTTCACCTGGGTATACCCGGTTAGCCAATTTTTTATAATCGCCAAATTCGAAAAGAGTAAAAAGATACGACATTCTGTGGCGCACCATATGGATATGCGCAACAGAATTCTTAGCCCCAATTTTGAATTTCGGAGGCGCCATTCTCCTCCTCCTCTCCTCCTCCGCTTCTCCTCACTTCTCCTCCTTCTTCTCCACTTCTGCGCCCTTCTTCTCCTCCACCACCACCTCCTCCATTCTTCTCCCTCCTCCTATTATGTCTTCCTCCTCCGGCAACCACCACCTTCTCCTCCTCCGACAACCACCATCACCACCTTCTCCTCCTCCTCCTCCTCCGGAGACCACCACCACCTTCTCCTCCTCCTCCTTCGGCAACCACCACCTCCTCCTCCTCCTCTGGCGACCACCCACCACCACCTTCTCCTCCTCCGGCAACCACCACCACCACCTTCTCCTCCTTCTCCGGCGACCACCACCACCACCTTCTCCTCACCTCCGGCAACCACCACCACCTCCTCCTCCTCCGGCGACCACCCACCACCACCACCACCACCACCACCACCTCCTTCTCCTCCTCCTCCTCCTCCTCCTCCTCCTCCTCCACCACCACCACCACCACCACCACCACCTCCTCCTCCTCCTCCTCCTCCTCCTCCTCCTTCTCCTCCTCCTCCTCCTCCACCACCACCACCACCTCCTCCGGCCGGCCTCCTCCTCCTCCACCCACCTCACCCCACCCCACCCACCCAACCACTCGCCTTCTGGTGAAATTCCAAAAAAAAGGGTGAAATTCGGGCGGCCCCAGATCTAGATCAAGATCTGGCTGCCATATTTTAAAATTAAAAAAAAAAGTTTATGTGGTGCACCACTGCTAGATGCGCCACAAAAGTTTTCTGTGGCGCATTCGACCTGGTGCGCCACGGAAGTTTTAACAAATTTTGTGGCGCATGTACATATGCGCCACATAATTCAAATATGTCACGTAACAACTGTGGCACAAGGCATATGCGCCATAGAAGTCCAAAAAGGTGCGCCACAGAAGAGCTTTTTCCTAGTATTGGTGGGTAGGTTATAATTGGAATTAGGAGTTGTTGTCGCTAACACTCTTGGCACATGGAACATTGCAATCGGGTGGGTCCATATGCTTGTGTTTGTATCGCAGAGCATGTGCCAAGTCATGCTCATATTTTTCTTGTTCATCGTTGTTTCTCCTATAGACAAGATTGTGCGGCGAGAATAGGCTGGGCCGGTACCCGCTGTAGACGTTCCATCGATGTTTGTCAGAAGATGGAGCCGCCAGCAGTTGGATCAGGTGGTCCCATTCTGAGAAATCACTCTTCGTCTTCCTCCGTTGGTCGTCCTTGGTAGTGTCGTAGATGTAGAGGTAGTCGCCCAGTCTATAGCAGATTGAGCATCTCGTCGCCATTGTTGAGCCACGCGCCGCCTGCCTGCTTGTCGTGTTTGCGACCGCATTCGTCTACATAGAAGGTGTAGCGCAGTTCCCACCTACTCATGTCTTTCTCGTGGTCCATCTGCTGCCCACTTAGTGGCTCCATGACCCAAAAATGGTGCAGCCGGTTCCCAGCAATGTGCCTCGCGATGCACAAACTCCCGCCCATGTCGAAGGCATGCACCGATGTTGTGAACTCCCCTACGAAATTTTCCGGGAGGTGGTACATGCCGTGCGCCTCGCTCTCCACGTCGATCACCAGACGTCTGCCCCCCCCCAAGTGCGACCCTTGTTTCCTCACTTGTCGTCTTTCGAATCGCGAGAACGGTTTGAGCCATCAAGATCGCCATTGCTTGCTTGTAATTTGAGCAGAGTTACAAACTACTCCCTCTGTCCATAAAAGACATCTCAACTTTATCTAAGTTTGCATGTATCTACACATTAAAACACGTTCAGACTTAGACATCTTTTTGTGGACAGAAATATTTCATTTTTGACGGAAAGATGTCTCAACTTGTTGACTGAAAGATGTCAACTTTGTCTAAGCATATGTTCAGTTTTGAAATCCTACTAAATATTTTATGCTATTAGATGAGGTTTTTAGAGTAGCTTTTTCGGCTTCGTTTTTTGCCCGGGACTACTCTTATTCTGGCTCTAACATGTATATTTTGATAAAACTGAGATTTGAGATATTTTTTGTGTGGACGGAAGGAGTAGAGGATGTTAAAAGTATATTATGAGGATGCCACCAAAATCAAAGAACTATTTGTATCTCTCATGTAAACATCATGTATGGCATATCAACGGATATGAAATGGCAACAATGCAACAAGAAAATCGAGATGACAACACCGCCGTTAGTACCAAAGATGACCCTAGGAAGCTGTAGCGCACATGCTAGACAAAGAAGCGTGGAGACTCTATTATCTAGTTTGGTGACTTTCGAGTACCTTGCTCGATCAGTATCTTTATGTATGAAAAATAATCAAGGATAAAATTCATGTAGTACAACTTTTCTCCTATAATTAACATGAAGTATGGACTGTGACATTGATCGGTGGGTAGGTTATAATTGGAATTACGAGTTGTTGTCGCGAACCCTCTTGGCACATCGAACATTGCAATCGGGTGGGTCTATATGCTTGTGTTTGTATCGCAGAGCATGTGCCAAGTCATGCTCATATTTTTCTTGTTCATCTTTGTTTCTCCTGTAGAAAAGATTGCGCGGCGAGAATAGGCTGGGCCGGTACCCGCTGTAGACGTTCCATCGATGTTTGTCAGAAGATGGAGCCGCTGGCAGTTGGATCCGGTGGTCCCATTCTGAGAAATCACTCTTCGTCTTCCTCCGTTGGTCGTCCTTGGTAGTGTCGTAGATGTAGAGGTAATCGCCTAGTCTATAGCAGAGCATCCCGTCGCCATTGTTGAGCCAGGCGCCGCCTGCCTGCTTGTCGTGTCTGCGACCGCATTCGTCTACATAGAAGGTGTAGCGCAGTTCCCAACTGCCATACATAGTCTTGTCTTTCTTGTGGTCCATGTGTTGGCCCCGTAGTGGTTCCATGACCCAAAAGTGGAGCAGCCGCCTCCCCGCAATGTGCCTGGCGATGCACAACCTCCCGCCCATGTCGAAGGCATGCACCGATGTTGTGACCTCCCCTATGAACTTTTCCGGGAGGTGGTACATGCCGTGCGCCTCGCTCCCCACATCAATCACCAGCATCCTGTCGAACTCGGCCAACACGCGAATCCCCGGCCGTTCCATCAACACGTACAGCTTGCCATCCACGAGAAGAGGCGGCATCTGGCGAAGACGGCATCCGACGCTAGATGGGAACGTGTACGGGTGCCGCCGCCATGACCCACCACCATCGTCTCCAAAGGTGTACACCTCCATGTAGTTCTTGTCAGATGTCTCGAACCAGTGGGTAGGATGTGGGAAGCAGAGGCGGAAGAGCTTGTACGGGCCCGAGGGTGGACTGAACCCCATGGCGTAGCTGCGGCGGTAGACGTGCTCCATCTCTAGAGGTGGCAGAACCTTCTGTTTCTCGCCGGTGATTGGGTTGCAGAGGTACACGGGTTTATTTTTGGCGTGCGCGATGAGGAGGAAACCGTTGCAGGCGTTGGCGGGGTAGTAGCGGCTGGGGAGGTCGGTGACGCGGCACATGGGCTTTCCTGACAAGACGTCGACGATGGCAATCTCAAGGCCGATGCGCAGGTCGCGGGATTCCATGGAGAGCAAGGCCTGCGCGCCGGAGCCCGAGATGACGTGGGGGGCGTTGACGTGGAGGTGGATGAAGGAGGGGTCGGTTAGGAGGCGGCGCCATTTGCTGGAGACGCAGCGGCACCGGGCGACGTCCCTCGTCGGCAGCTTCAGCAAGATCTCCCGCACGATCTCCTCTGTAATGGATTCCATTGTCGATCACCGGCACCGCGACGAGAGGCGATCGCATCTATGTAAAGAGGAAACGATCCTGCTGCTATATATATGGGCTGAGACCTAGTCTGAAACGACTTCAAGGTATTCAGATACCAGAAATCCTGCACGTACGGAATTCCGCACAAAATTGTCCGTAGATGTAGGGAGCAGATTTGGTGCACCCGGTGCCAGTGCTCCCCATTTTTTTAATATTTAAAAATTATATTTATGTGTTTCAGAAAACCATACATTTTATTTTATGAATACATAAACATGTTCTGAATATTTTGTAGAAATTGCGTTGTATTTTAAGCTAAAGAAAAATAACAAATTTGTAGGATGGAAAATCTAGTTTTTTTCACAAATTCCTCCTTTTCGTATAGTTCAAAATACAACATATTTGCATCCGAAATTTACACAATACCTTCAGAATGTTTATATGTACATGTGCACTTAATTTCAGATTTTCTAAATTCACAGAAATATAATTTTTAAATGCTAGGAGCACTAGTGCTCATGTGCCAAAAAGATGTATTGTTACTCTTTAGGTACTATACCATCACTGAGTATATCTTTTGCGTACGTGTACGTGGAGGTCTACTAGATGCTCTTTTTTGCTGGGAAATTTGAGAGCTTTATTCATCAAGCATGGCAGCTGATCGTTGAGACCGAAAGCTAATGATCAGAAAATCTGGGATACAGTCAAACCGGCTATTCTGTTGAGATACATATCCTTGTATATTCGGATGTGTATCTTCTGTAGTTATGTATAACGATACATATCTTTGTATTGATTATTGGCCCCGCTTCCTTCCTTGTATAGTCGAGGATGTGGCCTATATATGTAACGCCATATGCACCCAATCAATACATTGTGAGTTGCATCCCTCTCTACATGGTATCAGACACCTACCGTTCCTAACCTAGCCGTCGCGCCCCTCTCTCCCCGCGCGCGCCGCCCCACCCTCCAACCCTAGCGCCGCCGCCCTTGTGCCGCCGCCGCGTGTGCCCCTCCTCACGCCGCGCCGCCACCGCACCTGCAGCCGCCGCCGCGCCTCCCTCCCCAACCCCACGCCGTCGCCATCCCCCACGCGCGCGTCATCATGTCGTCGGTCTTCAACGACAGCAACCCCTTCGCCTACAACCCATGGACGGGGCTCATCCACGCCTACAACATGCCGGTGCCGTGCTCGCCGACTCACCAGGTGCCCTTCACCGCGACACCGCCCTACGCCCCGGCCTTCACCGCCACGCCGCCGTCCTACGCCCCGGCCTACCACGCCGCGCCCGCACCTGGCTCTTACGCCGGTGACGGCAACTGGTTTATGGACACGGGCGCCTCGTCTCACATGGCCGCTCACCCGGGTAACCTTTCCCATTCCTTTCCCACTTCCACCGAGTCTCGCATCATTGTCGGTAATGGCGCCGGTCTTCCTATTTCCCACATTGGTTCTGCTAATTTTCCATCTACTTCTAAACCACTGTCTCTCAATAATGTCCTTGTGTCTCCCCAGCTTATTCAGAATTAAGTCTCTATTAAAACTCTTTCTCGTGACAACTCTGTGACTATTGAATTTGATGATTTTGGTTTTTCTGTTAAGGACGCTCGCACCCGGATGGTCCTCCATCGATGTGAGAGCCCCGGCGGTTTGTATCCGGTGATGTCGCCTTCCACCCCCGGCGCCGCACCTCGTGCTCTCCCCGCAGGCGTTGATCTTTGGCATGCTCGTCTTGGACATCCCAATGCCAACACGCTTCACCAAATAATGAGGGGTTTTTCGTTTTCATCTACTAAACAGTCTTCACATAGTTGTGAAGCGTGTCGTCTTGGTAAACACGTTCGTCTTCCTTTTAGTCAGTCTTCCACTGTTGCGTCTTTTCCTTTTGAGTTAATTCATAGTGATGTATGGACCTCTCCAATCCCGAGTAATTCTGGTCTTCTTTATTACCTAGTTATTCTTGATGATTTTTCTCATTTTGTGTGGACGTTTCCCCTCCGTAAAAAGTCCGATGTAGCCACCACTCTCACAGCCTTCTACGCCTATGTTTCCACCCAGTTCGGTCGCCCCATCCACGCCCTACAAACTGACAACGGAAAAGAGTTTGAAAATGTCGCTGTCCGCACCCTACTCTCCTCTCACGGCACTATTTTCCGTCTAACCTGTCCATACACGTCCCAACAAAACGGCCACGCCGAGCGTATCCTCCGCACCCTCAACGACTGCGTCCACACACTCCTATTCCACAACCATGTTCCCCCCACCTTTTGGCCTGACGCCTTAGCCACCGCCACCCTCCTTGCCAACCTTCGTCCGTGTCGTACCCGTTGGAACTATGCACCTCATCACCTCCTTTACGGTTCCCCTCCATCCTACGACGGTCTTCAGATTTTCGGTTGTCGTTGTTATCCTAGTATCGCCACCACCACTCCTCATAAACTCGCCCCTCGTTTCGTTCCATGTGTTTTCCTCGGTTACCCGGCTAACACCAAATGCTACCGCTGCTATGATCCGGTTTCTCACCGCGTCATCGCTTCCCGGCACGTGTACTTTGATGAGCATTGCTTCCCTTTTGCACAGAGGCAGGTGGTCGCCACTCCTCCTTCGACTACTGATGCTCCCCGGCGTCGACCCCCTGCAGGTCCGCCGGCTGCAGTGCCCTCGAGCTCGGACTCGGGCACTGCCTCGTCGTTCTCCGCCGCGCTCTTGAGCTCTGTCTCGGGCGCTGCCTCGCAACCCTCTGGGTCACCCTCGAGCCATGTCTCGGGTAACCCCATGCCGACACCTGCGCCGACGCCCGCCTCGACACCGCCTGCGTCGCCCTCGAGCCTTAGCTCGGGCGCCGCGCCGTCTTCGCCGGGCGACGCCCCTTCGCCGGCTTCATCCGCCTCGACGCCACGTGCGTCGCCCTCGAGCCTCAGCTCAGGCGCCGCACCGTCCTCGCCGGGCGACGCCTCGCCTCCGGCTCCACCGCCGCCTCCTCCGCCGCCGGCCACGGGGCCCCTCACGCGCGCCCGTGCAGGGAGTCGCATCCCGAGCACGCGGTACCCCTCGGACGAGTACGTCTGCACCGCGTCGACTTCCGCGCCTTCAGTATCCACGCCATCGCCCCTGCCCGCCTCTGCCCGGGCTGCTCTCCGCGACCCGCGGTGGCTTGCGGCCATGCGGGACGAGTTCGATGCCCGCAGCGGAACCGGACATGGACGCTTGTTCCCCGACCCCCTCACGCCAACATCATCACCGGGAAGTGGGTCTTCAAGCACAAGTTCCATCCGGACGGTACTCTCGACCGTCACAAGGCGCGGTGGGTGGTTCGCGGCTTTCGCCAGCGTGCCGGCGTCGACTTCACTGACACCTTCGCCCCGGTTGTCAAGCCCGGGACGATCCGCACCGTCCTTCAGCTCGCGGTCTCCCGTGCGTGGCTTGTGCACCAGATGGACGTCTCCAACGCCTTTCTTCACGGCCATCTCGAGGAGCAGGTCTTCTGCCAGCAGCCCACGGGTTTCCACGACAGCGCCCACCCCGACCATGTGTGCCTGCTCTCGCGCTCGTTATACGGGCTCAAGCAGGCCCCACGCGCCTGGTACCAGCGCATCGCAGCGTTTCTTCACCAACTCGGCTTCCGCTCCACCCGCTCCGATGCCTCGCTGTTTGTGTACAACAATGGTGCCACCACCGCGTACCTGCTGCTCTACGTCGATGACATCATCTTGACGGCCAGCTCCACGGACCTCCTGCGACAAATCACCGAGCGTCTTTGCGCTGAGTTTGCCCTCAAGGACTTGGGGCCCCTGCACTACTTCCTCGGCATCGAGGTCGTACGTCGCACCGACGGCTTCTTACTTCATCAGCGCAAGTACGCCCACGAGCTCCTGGACCGCGCCGGTATGCTTAATTGCAAACCCGCGGCCACGCCTGTCGACACGAAGTCCAAGCTCTCCGCCACGGATGGTTCGTTGGCCACGGATGCGTCATTTTATCGCTCCATCGTCGGTGCCCTGCAGTACCTCACCTTGACCCGCCCCGAGCTGCAGTATGCTGTGCAGCAGGTGTGCCTTCACATGCATGCTCCGTGGGATCTTCATTGGGCTGCGGTCAAGCGGATCCTCCGCTACATTCGTGGCACCATGGACTTTGGCCTCTCCCTCCACGCCTCCACCGCCACGGACATCGTCGCCTACTAAGACGCCGATTGGGCAGGCTTCCCCGACACGCGTCGCTCCACGTCTGGCTACTGCGTCTACTTCGGACCTTCGCTCATCTCCTGGTCGTCTAAGCGATAACCCACGGTCTCTCGCTCCAGCGCCGAAGCGGAGTACCGGGCTGTTGCTAACGCGGTTGCCAAGGTCTCTTGGCTGCGGCAACTCCTCGTTGAGCTTTCATGTCATGTTGCCAAAGCCACCGTGGTCTATTGCGACAACGTCTCCGCCGTCTACCTCTCCGCCAACCCGGTCCACCATCGCCGCACCAAGCATATTGAGCTGGTCATCCACTTTGTTCGGGAACAGGTGGCCCTCGGACACATTCGAGTACTTCATGTGCCCACCTCCCAAAAATTTGCGGATATCATGACCAAGGGTCTCCCTACGGCATCATTTGAGGAGTTCCGGTCCAGTCTATGCGTTCGACCAGGCGACGCTTCGACTGCGGGGGGTGTTGAGATACATATTCTTGTATATCCGGATGTGTATCTTCTGTAGTTATGTATAACGATACATATCTTTGTATTGATTATTGGGTCCGCCTCCTTCCTTGTATAGTCGAGGACGTGACCTATATATGTAACGTCATATGCACCCAATCAATACATTGTGAGTTACATCCCTCTCTACATATTCGTACCCTTCACTGTACAAGCAAGCTTCGCATATGGATGGGCCAAATGATTAGTTGATCTTGTTCCATGCTGAATAACAAAAAGATTAAAATTTAAAGTTAGGTCTCCTATTTCTTGCAGAATTAGAGCCACGATTGAACGAGCCGTGACAAGTGTTCCAAAGGTTAACAACCTCCAGACAATTCGTCTCTAGAACCACTTTATGGAATCCTCGATTCTTAGCAAAGATCACACGCTCTCGGAGCTCGTTTTTCGGCTGTAAAACCTATGCATCGTGTCGGTTGATTTAGCATGTACGTTCTCAAATCCTACGTACAAAAGGATGTGGCCATCTCCAACGCGGCGATCCATCCCACGCCTGCGCGTTCGGATGGGTCTAATTGGACAAATCCGCGGTCCAGCACGGCGCACCGCAAATGCGGATGGCCGCGGCGTCCGGAACGACGCAAATCTGGCCTAAATCTGGGCTAGGTTTGCGCGGCCGCGGATGGCACGCGGCGCCCGGTCGCGTCCGGATGCTCGCCTGCTCGTCTCCCTTGGGTCCATCTGTCGGTGACCGCACGCGTCTTATTAAATGTGTACTGGAGGGATCTGTCCCTGTCCAGTCCACTTCCCACTCCAGTCTCCACTCTCTCGACGGTTCCGCACACACGCGTCGGTTCGCTCCCGGAGCCAACGACAACGAGGCCAGCAGCAGCAGCCGCCGTCCTCCGCCGGCGCTGCGGGCCGGACGAAACCGCGGCGGTCTCCACATCGGAGAGGCCGCTCACGGTGGCGCGGCATTGGCGCAAACCCGCGATATTCCTGCTGCAGCCGAAGCCGGAGTCCCCGGAAGAAGACCCCGACCTCTGCGCCGCTCCGGCGTTGTCGGTGTTGGAGGAGGAGGCGAAGTGGCCGCATCTCCAAGCGGCCATTCGCACCTCCGCGATGGCGGAGGAGGCCCGGCAGCAGGTCGAGGACGCCGATGCCTAGGCCTTCTTCGACCAGGTCCGCGCGGAGGACGCAGTGGCGTGGCGGCAGGAGGAGGCCAGGCTCCGACGCGAGGAGCAGATGCGGCAGGAGGCCAGGCGCCGCGCGGAGGAGGAGAGTAGCCAGAAGGCCAGGTGCCTCGCCTGGCAGGAGAGTGAGCAGCGCCTCAGGGAGGAGGCGCAGCTCCGGGCTGCTGCGGCGGAGCAGTGGGCGGCTCCGGACCCGCACTCCACCTAGGAGGAGGCCCTGTGGTCTCCGTGACCGGAGTCCCCAGCGCGGTCGAGCCACAACAGCGCCTCGCCGCCCGGGGACGTCGTCGACGCTGGCGGCGACGATGCCCACAGGGACTAGGCGGCGCACCGGCGGCCACCACGTCCTCGTCAAACCCTAATAGAGGGTGTTTTTATTTGTTTTTAATTTTAAAGCCCATATAGAAGGTTTCTTTTGTAGTTAAATTTTCCCAAAATAGGGCATATGTACAAATTTTTCAAAATAGGGCATATGTTAATGAACTTTGTTTAGATTTAAATATTTTCCTTTTTTTATTTTCCTCACTTTTGCGATGCGTTCGCGCGTTGGGCGCAGCGTGCGGTGAC
>NC_061512.1:223521650-223579803 GCF_022539505.1 Lolium rigidum | reverse complement strand
GTACGCGCTACTAGCCGGTTGCCGGGTTGCGGGTCTACTCCCCCCCTCAACTGATAGAACTTTTTTTTCTTTTTCTGAAAGTCCACCAAACTATTCATAATCCTCGACATAATCCTCGACAAGTATAAGGAAACCTAAAAGTAACAAAAAAAAAAGATTTTTGGACCACTTAGCGACGACTACAAGCACTCGAACGAGCCGAAAGCGCGCCGCCATCATCGCCCCTCCCTCATTGGAGTCACATAAAGCTTGTTGTACTATACATGTGGGAAATCATCGTGCTAACCCCCATAGGATTAACACACAGGAGTAGCAACAATTTCCGATGAAGAGAAGCGTACAACAGAACCAACACAAACCAAATCCAGCGAGACTCGTTAGAAACAGAACATCCAGACGTCTTCTAACGATGTTAGATGCATCACTGGAACGAAGGCTAGACGAGAGAAATTTATTCCATCTACATGGAGTCGCCACCGCCACACTTTTCTAAGTAGAACATAAATCCTAAATAGACGGTAAAAAAATTGGAGCCATGTAGCCGACAAAGACCGGGATCCACGCATCATCATTGCCCTAAGGCCACATGAGGCTACGTAGAGCGTTGGTGATGCCAGCAAGGGTAGGGAAACCCTAATCATCTCTCTCTCTCTCTCTCTCTCTCCCTCTCTCTCTCCCTCCCTCCCTCCCTCCCTCTCTCTCTCTCTCTCTCTCTCTCTCAAATGGGAACACCGATAGAACTACTTAATGTGATGTACTCCCTCTCTCTCTCTCTCTCTCTCTCTCAAATGGGAACACCGATAGAGTAAATTACATATACATACCACTTTTGGGGCAACGGTTGCGAGTAGGTACCAACTCTGGTAATTTTTTCAAGTAAGTGCAACTTCTGGGGCAGGTCGTAACAGATTGAGCAACTCTGGAGTTAAACGAGGATTAAGCGAGCGGTCCCACATGTCATAGCAAACGTCCGTCTGCGTGGCCGTTAGGGCACGAGCAGATAAGAGAGCCGGTGCGACTCGACCAGGTGCGAGTCGACCAGTTGACTCAGTCGCGTCCCACCTCTCTCTCTCTTCCCGCTCCGGCGATTCGAGCGCCGCCGCGCCGCCAGGACGCACCCCGCCGCGCCTCGCCGTCGCAATGCCGTCGTGGAATGACGGAGAGAGCAGCGAGGACAGCCCGCTGTCCGATTTCGACTACGGCCACGGCCTCAGCCCTCGCAAGCCGGTAAGATCTTGCCTCCCTGTTCACTTACTAGGGTTAGGGTTTCTACGATTTTGGATTTGTCGATTGAATCATAGACCTGTGGATTGAAGCTTAGATCTTGCCTCCTTGTTCCTTCTCTTAGATACCAGAAACAATTCTGGACAGCGAGTTCACCGGGTACGACGATTGCGATTTGAGGTGCAACCATGATATGCCCATGTACAAGTTTGTTTGCTTCGAAGGAGAGAACACGGGCAGGAGATTTCTGGCTTGTGGATGCAAGGTTGGGAACTGTAATGCCTTTTTTATATAGCCATTGATATATAGAGAATATAGTATGCCCATTGCAATTTTTATGTCTATGTAGCACAATATAGTATGACCAGAGAATATTGTACTATAACCAGAGAATGTAGCACAATATAGTATGACCACTTGCCTCTATGTGATTGAGATAAGTCAAGCAATATAGAATGACCAGAGAAAATAGTATGCCCACAATTTAGTATCTCTATGTAGCATGATTTAATATGACTGGTGCTTACTTTGTTATGACCAGATTAGTAAGCAATTTAATAAGAACATAATTATAGTAGTATGTACTGCACCTTTTGATGGATAAAGCTACTGCCTTTGTAGGATGACTATAATTTAATAACATGGACATAGCTACTGCCTTTTTAGTATTTACATGCAATTTTGTTGATGGATGTAGCTATTGTCTTCATAATAAAATATAGCTACTGCCTTCATATAATTTAGCATAATTGTTGATGGATTTTGATTGATAATATAGGATGAGGAGATGTGTGACAAGGTTGAGTGGGTAGATGGGCCATGGCCACCTCCACTGCAGAGGAGTTTGGTCAAGCTTTGGGCCATGCATGATGAAGAGAGGGACGAGTAGGATACATGGTAATGTGGAGTATGCCACTAAGAATTACCAACCGACATTACGGAAAAAGAGTTGGAGAAGAAGAATATGGAGTTGCACAAGCAAGTGGGCAATGCTCTGGAGTATGTTTCAGAGATAACTTCTCATGACCTTGAGCTTGAAGTGGCAAAGAGAGAGAAGGCAGAGCATGAAGTGATATCATTGAGGGAAGAAAAGAAGAGGCTGGAGCATGAGCTGGCAAAGAGGCCCAAGACAGATGATGAATGCTCAACTTTGAAGGAGGAAAAGAAGAGGCTGGAATACTATGTTGCAAAACTCCTGAAGCAATCCCATGCTCAGAAGGACAAGATGAAGAAGATAGCTGAGATTTGTGGAGAATGACTTGTTTGCATGTAATAATTTACTAGTTTGTGCCTTGGTGAACTATGTTAGCATGTAATGGAAGTACTATGCTGTGCTGAATGTACCAGAGATGGAACTAGTTTGATCTTATGATGTAATGGAAGTACTGTCACTTTGTTTTACTATTGCTGTGTGTTCTGAATTTTTCCTGGCTTAACTGAATTATTCTTGGCTTAATTGAATTATTGTTGGCTTAACTGAATTTTTCTGTCTTTGAATTGTTCTGTGCTGAATTATGTTGTGCTGATTTATGTTGTCGCCGGCGGCGCCGCCCATTTATGGTCGCCGGAGTTAGAAGCGGCACGGTGGCGCCGCCCATTTATGGTCGCCGGAGTTTGTAGCAACAACAAGTATAACTGACAGCAGAATATCTGTACTGACAAACGCAAGAACTGGAGCACCATTTGTGTGGTCACAATGCATAATTCATGAAATTGGCATCATTCATCAAATATAGCAAGTAATTCATCAACTGCTAAGGCACAATATAGCATCATTCATCATAATTTAACAAGTATGTCATGAAATCATCAAATGGAGCACCATACATATGCACCATAAGTCATCAGAACAACCAAAATAACCAGTAGTCATCAATACATATGCACCATAAGTCATCAGTACATATGCACCATAAGTCATCAGTACATTCAACACTCAGTAAGAAGGGCCAGCATCTTGATCTGGGCCAGCATCATGATCTGGGCCAGCATCATGTTCTGGGTCAACATAACCATAGTTCATATAACCCCATGTCCTTGTCCTTTTGTACGCTGGATAGCCGGCTTCGTATTCTGACTCTGTCGATGGTGTAGTAGATCTTGGTGGAGCAAATGCAGCTCTTGCTGGTGCTCTTGCTGGTGGTCTTGCTGGTGGGGCAGTGCTACAGGCTGTAGAAGCAGAAGTAGCAACATGACGACGACGAGCAGCAGCACTTGGTCGAGGAGCAGCTGCAGAACTTGGTCGAGGAGCAGCAGCAGCACTTGTTCCAGTAGCAGCAGCACTTGCTCCAGGAGCAGCAGCAGCACTTGGTCGAGGAGCAGCAGCTGCACTTGGTCCAGGAGCAGCAGTAGCATTTGGTCCAGGAGCATCAGCAGCACTTGGTGGAGGAGCAGCAGCTGCACTTGGATCATCTTCACCTCTATTGGGCTACAAGTTGCAAGTCATAGTTAGGAAAGCAAGTTCAAAAGTAAAAAAACAAATAACTAGCAGGTTGGGCTACAATTTACTAACCACATGTTTATTCTTTCTAACAAGTAGATCAGGCCTCAACGGCGTAGTGCAACTGGTGTACTTGTGTCCACGCAATTTGCAGCTTGAGCAGAGTTATTGTCCCCATCCTAGATGTATCTTTAGCTTTGGGCTTCTCAAACTTGCCCTTTCTCCTCTTCTCTCGCCTTTCTCCCTCTAGTGATCTTGAAATCGGGAGGGACGATGTCCGAGAGTCGGTCTTTGGCCGCTCATGCTGCCCGTGCACAGTGGAAAATCATAGGCTTCAATGCTTCAATGTACATGGGTTTCATGAAGAATTTGCTCACATAGTCCTCTGGTTTTTGCTTGGCCTTGATTATAGCACTACAAGCATGATTACAAGGGAGCCCTGTGACATCCCATCTCCTGCATCCACATGTTCTAGCTGCCAAATCAACAACATGTATCTGATCACCTTTTCCATTAGTCACTTCCCACAGATCAGTCCCTGAAATTCTTGGTGTGCAAGGCCCGGAGTACTTCTTGGCTAGCTCTAGTCTGCTCCATGAAATGTGGTGTGATCACCCACCTAGCAGTTTGTCCACCAACCCTCTTCTCATGATTCCTAACCATTAACTTGTTCTTTATACCAATAAGCATTGTTCTTATCGGCTTCTTCCTAACATCCAAGATATATCTGTTAAACACCTCACTGAGGTTGTTAACAACTAGGTCGACCTTGCGGCTTGGTGTCGAATGCATGCCGTGCCCATGTGTGGGGTGGGATCCGACTCAGCCATTTCCAAGCCTCTTCACTCTCCACTTTTAAAGTCTCCATTGCAGCCTCAAGCCGATCCTTATGGTATGCATAGCTGGCTCTATCCATGCATTTCTTCGGATCTTCCCCCTCGAATCCAGCCGTTTGAAAGTTTGCGTAAATGTGTCTTAGACAATATCTTTGGTGAGCGAAGGGAACACTTGGGTCACTCGCTTTCGAAGTCCCCGTCCATTTATATAACAATTTGCGGTTTCAAGTAACACTACCATGACATATGAGGTTAGACTAGCATATGAGGTAAGACAAATAGGACTAACCTTTTGCCTATCGGACATAATTGTGTAAGGACCAAATTCTCCTTGTTCTCCTCCCAAAGCATATTTCAGCTGAGTCAAAAACCGAGCACCAATTGGTCGTGTCCTCTTTTGGGACGATCGCGAAGGCAATAGGGAACATGTTGTTATTTCCATCTCGGCCGGTTGCAGCTAGTATTTGAGCACCAGTGCAGAGTTTGATGAAGCAACCATCCAAATCTGCAGTACAAACAATTATTCACATCATCCTATGAAGAAATGCAGTAGTATAGGAAATTAGCAATACAACAACAGCTGAAAAGAGCAAATGCAGTACCTATGAATGGCCTGCACCCTTTTAGGAATCCATCTTTGGTTCCATTTAAGCAGAAGAAAAGACCATGGAATGTTGGACCTGGATGGGGATTCTCCATAGAAGGTGGAGGGATAACTCGTTTGCACAATCACCCGACTACCTGGATTTGTATCGATCACTGCTTGTGCCCAATCTCTCAGTCTGAAGTATTGCTCTCTGTGATCACCTAGGACAGCATCGAGCGCATGATTTTTAGCCCTGTATTCCATCATCTTCGGAACGTCGACACCATAGTGCAAGTTTGCTTTATCAATCAATGTCTGAATGCTCGTATTAGGATCGGATCCGAACAAACTCTCATACCTTCCGGCAAGCCATTTTGCACTAACCCTAGAACTATCTCGTTGTCGTCTCACATGTATGCTCAAGATTCATCTTCCTAATGACAAAGGTCTTCTCTCCTTTTATCTACGATGCAGTAATATAGAAACGACATGTCGGCTTATTTACGCAATCAGCAATTACTCTAACATCAGAGTTTCGATGATAGTTGAAATTCCTACTTTGTGCTATATGCAAGTTGACCAATGCATCTCTGAACTGCTCCACATTGGTAAAACACATGTGCTCCGCTAGTTGCTCATGTGCTTGCAGCCTTCTCTCATCATACCATACCCTAGGTGGCCTCTTCTTTGCTCTACTCTTTCTTCCTTTAGGTACAATCATCGACAATGGCTGAAACCCATCATCATCATCTTCAGGCAGAAAACCAGGGCATTTGTCTTCATCATCAGATGGTATGAAGTCTCGCACATGTTCAACGACAACACTTGAATGTGACCTTTCAGTGGGGCCTTTTCTCTTTACATGTAGCTTCATTTTCTTCAACGGCACCTCAGTACATGGTTCAGCACCTGCTTCTTCTTCGATTACAAACAAATCTTCAATATCCGTATCACCTTGGCGGTGTGACATTGGATCCTCTTTTTGCTTTCTCATCTCCTCCAAGATCTCATCGGCTTCAGCCTTTTCCTTCATCCTGATTTCAACAGAATCAGCTAAGTCTCCCATGTCAAATGCTGCATCATGTGTGCCCACATCTGCATCCTCATCACTATCTGACAGCTCAACATCTTCATCGACGTCATAGAACTGAGGATGATTGTGTGAACCCTGCCCAACAGGATTATTACTACCAACTTGGCTATTAAACAATTGACCATCTTCATCCACGGCAAACACATGTGGCTCACTGAAATCCAACACAATTGGAGATGAATAAGTTATAATGCTAGAGCAATTATCCCCTGATGTGCTGCCTTGTTTGGTTTTTTTTAATTTCTTATCAACACCATGTAGTCCCCTCTTAGCAGTCAAGTTTAACACCTTTGTTGAATCAAAATGCAGTAGCAGCTCATATATTTTAGCATTGTTCTCAACCAATTCCATTTCACTTTGAATTCTACAGTACATAGAATCCCCAAATCCATAGCCACGGGGCTCAAGCATTGAAACTAGTTTCATGTAAGTCAGGTCATCACGGCAAATTTGGTTCTCTACCATATCCTGACCATCCTCAAATTGTATCCTCACATCCCAAACTTCAGTATCTAGGCTACAAAGCAAATAGAAATGTCCAAATGAGTAAAATTGGACCTACAGGGTGGAGAGGAAGATACATAACATGGAGTAGAGCAACTTACCCATCTCCTCCGTCGGCGTGGCTGCTTGTCCTGGTCGAGTTCGTCACCGGGTCGTCTCCGTCCTCCCATATCTGGGCCAGGAAATCCGCCGACGAAACGCGGGCCGCCGGCCACAGGTCATCCAACCCGTCCTCATACACTCCGCCTTCTCCAGCACTCCTCCCGCCTGCGCCACCACCTTCGCCGCCAGCAGCGCCGCCGCTGCCGCCGCCATCGCCTTCCTCCATCGCCACCGCTCGAAAAAGAAAAGGGGGGAAATAACAGAGATCGAGCCGAATCGTGCCCTAACGGCCACAGATGGAGCCGAATCGTGCCCTAACGGCCACGCAGACGGACGTTTGCTATGACATGTGGGACCGCCCGCTTAATTCTGGTTTAACTCCAGAGTTGCGCAATCTGTTACGACCTGCCCCAGAAGTTGCACTTACTTGAAAAAATTACCAGAGTTGGTACCTCCTCGCAACCGTTGCCCCAAAAGTGGTACCTATATGTAATTTACTCGCTGAATGTAAATTGCATACTGCTTCACAGTTACATGAAAGAGAAGCCCAAGACAAGTCACCATGTATAGATAGCTCCGGGAACTTGAATCTGTCCGGCAGACTTACATACTAGACTAGTGGCAGGGCCTCAGTAAATAGATAAAAGTGCTAGGTGCTAACACAAACACATGCTAGGATCCTACACGGCGCAAATCACAGAGCAGGGATACAGAAGAAAATAAGAACTCCCAAGCTAGCTAATGCTCCTGCTCCTGAACGAAGAGGCAAAACTTACATGAGACACCTACAAAATAAACTAATGCGGGCCAATTCAGAAAGCCGCTGAGGTCGTTCTCCTGAGTTGATACTTGGGTTCCGGCAGAGGCACAGCGCAAAGCATCATGTTCAGCGCCTGAAGCAGAAAAAGGTGAAGTAGTCAGTGTTATGTATGGAGGATTTGCAAAAGGTCGCAACACTAAATCCATCAGAGTAGACGACAAAAGAAGATTCACAAACTGTAGGAAGCTGGATAAGGTTTGCCTGGTAGCAGGATCATATTAGAATAAGCATACACAACTTGCTGAGAGACATGTAAATTAACCCTGGTGACACAAGTCACACAGCACTGCCAAGTACTACTCCCTCCATTCCGAATTATAAGATGTTTTGGATATTTCAATGTGGACTACATATGGACTAATATGACTGAACAGACAATGCATCTAGAATCTAGATACATACGATTCAGAAAAAGCTAGAACATCTGTAATTCAAAACGGATTGATACCGTTTTTTGGCCACACAGAAGATGAAAAATGGATAATAAATTTGCAATGCCAGAAAAATGAAATATTTCTAGAAATTCAATCTGATGCACCCTTGCTATTCAGAAATGAAAATATTTCTAGAAACATGTTTGAATCTGACAGATCCCTGTTTATCTTATGATGAGTTATTTATTTAACTAATTAATATCCTAGGGTTCATAAGATTAAATAGAACATTCCAAAATACAGCCAACTCAGCAAAGATCTCTCCAAAGTTATATTTGACTTGTCAATCTAGGTTAGGACCAGAACCGAATACAAAAGCTTAGCAACAGTAATCAGGTAGCACTATCAAGCAACTCAGTTTATATTACCCCTGATCATACAAATTGTAAATGAACTCGTAAAACAAACAATTAGTTGTAACAACTATAAGTACCACGTGTCCATCAGGAAGATGCAGCTAACAGAGATCAATTACAATTGCATATCACTCACTAACAGTAACATATCAAGGTAGGAATGGCAGTCCTGCAACTGGTAGCTGATTCCATAAAATAGTGCAGCAATCAAAACTACACTTCCAAAGAAGTGGAAAGATTCGATGTATCTCTCTCCGTCTAAAAACAAGTGTCTCAAATTTTTCTAGATACGGATGTACCTATAACTAAAATGTGTCTAGATACATCTGCATCTAGACAAAAGTGTGACACTTATTTTTGGACAGAAGTAGTATGACACATCTCTCAATTACAGTAAACGAAATTGAATGGCAAGATAAGGTAGCAATATCATTTTTTCGATAAGTTGGCAACAAGGAGAGAAACTAGTTTTTCCTCGTAATACAGCTTTGTTTAACACTTCTTAGAAAAATCTGCAGCAGACAGTTCCTAGTTCCTACCTCTTTATTGCAACTTATAACCGAAAGTAGACTCTATCATCAGAACTACACCAAAGAACTTTGGTGTAACATTTCTAATGCAGGGAGCAAATCAGAAGCGTTGATTAGAATAAATGTAACATAACCCCGCAATATCCACAAGGAGTTGTAGAATTGTAAGAACAAATACGAATTAGAGCCTTTGTTGTTATCTGGATATTTGCATTTACTCCAACAGTTATTTGAAGCCATTAACCTAATAACTATATAAACCAACAGGCCAAACTGTACGTGGTACACCGTACTTTAGTTCCCAACCCACCAAATAATGGCAGAGCTCCAGAAGTGGAAGCAAATATTTATGATTATCGGATGTGATAATCATAAACTAGGAAGGGATAGTAATGCTTGATATATACAGGTCTTTAAAGTACTTAACAGTACAAACTACAAATTTGAGAACAGTTGAGAGTATCAGCAAAATCACATTGATTCCCTATCAGGTAATCCAACTTCTATTTAGAAATAGAAATTGGACATAGCAGGGAAAATTTTGAATGGTTAACATACCAAGAATAAAACAGCAATTTTACAAGGGAAAAGTATGGCATTTCAATAGATAGTATTAAAAAAAAGGGAGTACCTTTTGCCTCTTTAGCCTCTCATTCTCCTCTTCTAAACGGGATACCTTGTTTTCGAGTTCATTAGTGTAGGCCTGTTGCAAATATGATGTAAGTAATATTAAAAAAAACATTGAAACTAAGCAATTCATCATGTTGTCCCACTTTTAAATCAACAAATTCAAGCACATAGCATTGATAACCCTTCATGAAACATGATTTGTAGTTCTAGCATTGCTGATAAAGGAAGTTTTAAGAAAATAGATCAAATATATATCACAACCTGCTTCCTAGCCCCTTGAACGAGCAGCAGACTCCCTATTCTTGATCATCCTCTTCTGCCTTCTCTCCACAAACTTATTCGGGCCATCTCCTGATACACCACGCTTTCTCCCAGGTGTCTGGGAATCAGAAATTGGACTGATCATTGGTGATCCATCAGAGTAAGCAGACTCCGGAATAGCACCAGGCAAAACAACATTCAGTGGCTGGGGGACTAACTGCATGGGCATATAAGGACCAGGCACAATTTGCTGCACATGCTGATGAGTCTCGGTTGCTGCAAGCTGCTGCTGATATCGATCTAACCACTGTGCGCCAGATGTCAAACCAGTGGCTCCAGCTGCTGTGGCACCTGTCCCCACCAGACCCACATTGCCAGCATCATTCGAGTTCTTGAGACAACCTTCAGTGACAACCCCTGCTTTGACCAAGAAATCCTCAAGTGTCATCTCTCCAAGTGTCGGCTGCCTCTCCCGCTTGCGCTGACCACCCTCCGGGACACTCCTTTTGGGTTCATCCTGGATGCCCCGCCACACCTCATCCACTGTCTTCTTGCTGAGCCCGTTTGGCATTGTGATGCTACCCTGGCGCAAGAGGCTTGAACTCGGCTCATACTGGCTGGTAGTTGCAGCGTCAGGCTCCATGTCATCAGGAAAGACACTCCTAAGCAGCTCATCGAGGTTCATACTCTGCAAGGGTTCCCCCAAATGGTTCTGCACCTCATCCAGGGTGAGGCTATACAGAGACCCTTGCCTCGCCAGGTTCTGCACCTCCCCGCGCTGCGAGGCGCCGGCGCCGGCACCGCCGCCGCCGCGCCCGGACCGCGATGGCAGTTTCCGACTCCCCATGAGAAGGCAAAGGCCTAGTTGTGCTCGATTTCTGCCAAGCCGAAACCTTTGGATTCCAGGGGCGGATCTAGATGGCTGCGCCGGGCGCGCACCGGCGCAACAAGGAATTCTGGAGCTCAGTGGGGCTTAACTAATCAATGGATGGATACAAGCCCATACCTCAAAACCCCAAATGGCGAAGGATTTGAGGACGGAGAGGGGACAGCAGGGACACGATGCCGCGGTGAGGAAGAGCTGGAGCGGCGATGGCGGCGGCCCGCGTGAGAGGCGGAGCGGTTTGGGCGCGGGATTGGGGCGACGGTGGTGACGCAAAGCTACGGCAAGGCGGCAGGAGAGATTTCGAGCCGCGCTGGGTCGGGTTGGTAGGTCACTCAAGGAGAGGAAGAGGAAAAAATGCCACGGGACGGTGGACGGGTGGAGGCCGCAGAGAAATACAGCAGGTGGAGTACAATTTATGATTTTTCTTCGAAGCATTTAGAGCAATCTCCACGCTAGCATTTCTACAGCGTCGCTTAAAGCGCGTCAGTTGAGCGTTTGGGGAGAGTCGCTCCTCGACTCACGTCACCCAAGCGCCGCCCCCTAAAATTTAGATAGATAGAATAAAACTCTTTACTAATATTTAAATCGGTTCAACATAAACAAAATACATATAAAACTTCAAAAAACATAATTAAAGTACATATAAATTAATTTAAACTACTACTTCTTCTTCTTCGATGATGGCCTCTGCCTCGTCGTCGTCATCACGGTGGCGCTTCTGCTCGTCACCTCTTCCAGAAGAGGCGGCCGACGCGTCGGAGTCCCCCCTCGTTGTCGCCGGTGCTCGGCCGGCCTGCGCCTTGGCCTTGGCGGTATTGGCCTTCGCGTCCGCCTCCGCCTTCGCACGGGCCACCGCCGCCTCCTCCGACCCCTTGTTCCTCCGCGTCCTCCTCCACGCCCAGCCATTCCTCCGCGCCGTCAAGTGGCGGGAGGGAATCGTCGCCGTCGCCGGGCGTCGGACCTTTCTCCCACCAATGGCGCCATCCGGCAGGCTTTCCCTCGCCTGGAGGTGTCGGACGGGAGCTCCGGAGATGTAGCTCATCGTCGTTGGAGGTGTCGGATGCGGCGGTGAAGATCCAAAAGCGCCGACGTACGGGTCTTATATTGAGCGCGGGACGGCGGCGCGAGGTCGAAAGTGCGGCGGTTGCTCTTCCGAGGAGTCCCGACTCCATTCCCGGCGGTTGCCGCGTCATCGACGCGCTGCTGCCAATGCAACGGTTTCGCTTCCGGGAACTGCACCGTCGCTACGTAAGCGGCGGCTAAGCTTCCGTGCCGCTGACGCGTCGGGCCCGCGCCTCCTCGCCTCTCATTTCGTTGTGTCCGGCGTGCCCGGTGCGTCCCCTGTGGGACGGGGACGGGCTCGGGGGGCCGGACACCGAATGGGGGCGCGCCGGACAAAAATGGGCTTTGGGGGACGCGGCTGGAACGCATTTTCTGTCCGGCGCGCCCCAAATCCCTTTGGGGGACGCTTTGGGGGACGCGGCTGGAGATGCTCTTATGATCTATTCCTTCTTCACCTCTCTTCGAGTTCATCCCTATATCTAGAAAGATCTCACAAAATAACTTTGTTTATGAGAAAGATTTTACGAAATTATCTTTTTGTTTGTCTCCGTCTCCGTCGAACGGCGCCGTTTTAATTTATGATTTTTCTTCAAAGCATTTATGACCTATTTCTCCTTCACCTCTCTTGGAGTTGATTCGAACAAAATTGACCTATATCTGGAAAGATCTCGTAAAATAACTTGTTCTCGAGAAAGATTTTATGAAATTATCTTTTTGTTTGTGTCCGTCTCCATATGAATGACAGCGTCGTCCCAATTTATGATTTTTCTTCAAAGCATTTACCACCTATTCCTTCCTCACCTCTCATGAAGTCGATTTGAACAAAATTAACCTATATCTGAAAATATATCATAAAATAACTTGTTCTTGAGAAAGATTTACGAAATTATCTTTTTGTTTGTCTCCGTCTCCATAGGAAAGCATCGTCTAGGACGGTGTTGTGGCCGCACAACGTCGTGTTTAATGACCCTATGCACTATGCGGTCGTCGCTAGAAGCGGCACCCACTTCGCGTGAACTTGGCTCCATTGACCACGGTTCGTGTGCTACGTATCTTGGCTCTAACCGTGGTCCTTAGCCATTTTCCAGCCGTGACAGAATGCTTCGAATACATGCTCTCAAATGAGGACGGTGCCATGCACGGTGTTATCCACGAATGGTGCCGTTTGGTTACATCTGGAACGGAGCCATACCTTGTACATGTACATGATGTTCAAAATACACATGGCAAATATAGTTCACGAGGCTATGCAATTACAAAAAAAAAAATTGCAAATTAGAATATATTGAAATTATCAAACATAGTTCAAGTAAATAGGGTTTACCAAGAGAGATAGGTTTGAGCACAAGGTTTTACAACATAAAAGTGCAAGAAAGTGCATGAATTAGATTGGGTTGAGCCATAAAGTTTACAACATCAAAGTTCATGAAATAGTTGTAGTCGAGCCCGTCCACAAAAATAGATAGGATTCTGCCATAAGGTTTCTACTAAGTACAATGTCCGTACTTTCCCTTCCGCTTCCTCACATCATCTGCCACTTCCTCCTCCCTTGCAAGACGAGCCTTCTAACTCTAGTTCTTACTCTTTTGCTTTCTTAGCATCTTCTGCTATTTTTTTTCAAATGTTGCTTTTTCACGAGCTTCTTCAAGCTCATTTGTGCATCCTCCATCCTCCCTTTGGTAGCTATGCCTCTTCTGCCCGGCTTTCTCCTTGATCATCTTCCTTTTAGGTTCCATCATATATTCTTGACCTAAAGTTACTCCCACGCCGGCATCTTTGGTGCCTCCCACTTCATGCTAGCATGGAGTCGTCGATCGCCACATGGTGTGTATAAGAGCACATTTTCAGAGCATTCCTTTGCGGTTGGAAAATGGCTAAGTACCTTGGCTCCATCGTGAGTGGAGCCAAGCTACATAAAATGGAGTCGCGGTCAACAGAGCCAAGCTCACATGAAGTGGACCTCGCCCCTAGCAATGACCACCACATCAAACAATGCATAGAGCCATTGACCACGGCGCCATCCTGTGCGACGTTGTGGTACGGAGCACGGCTTCGTCTCGTGCGAAGCCAAACAAAAAAGGTTATTGCGTGATATCTTTTCGAGGATAGTGAAAGGGGGTGATACGTCTGCGACGTATCGATAATTTCTTATGTTCCATGCCACATTATTGATGATATCTACATGTTTTATGCAAACTTTATGTCATATTCATGCATTTTCTGGAACTAACCTATTAACAAGATGCCGAAGTGCCGGTTGTTGTTTTACTGCTTGTTTTTGGTTTCGAAATCCTAGTAACGAAATATTCTCGGAATTGGACGAAATCAACGCCCGGGTTCCTATTTTGCCCGGAAGCATCCAGAACACACGAGAACCGCCGGAGAGAGGGGCACGGGCCCACCAAACCCTAGGCCGGCGCGGCCAGGGGGGCCCGCACCCCCTATAGTGTCGGCGCCCCTTCGACCTTCGACGCCGCCTCTTCGCCTATTTAAAGCCCCTCGGACCTAAAACCTCGATACGGAAAAGCCACGGTACGAGAAACCTTCCGAGCCGCCGCCATCGCGAAGCCAAGATCTGGGGGACAGGAGTCTCTGTTCGGCACGCCGCCGGGACGGGGAAGTGCCCCCGGAAGGCTCCTCCATCGACACCACCGCCATCTTCATCACCGCTGCTGTCTCCCATGAGGAGGGAGTAGTTCTCCATCGAGGCTCGGGGCTGTACCGGTAGCTATGTGGTTCATCTCTCTCCTATGTACTTCAATACAATAATCTCATGAGCTGCCTTACATGATTGAGATTCATATGATGATGCTTGTAATCTAGATGTCGTTATGCTAGTCAAGTGAATTTTACTTATGTGATCTCCGGAGACTCCTTGTCCCACGTGTGTAAAGGTGACAGTGTGTGCACCGTGTGGGTCTCTTAGGCTATATTTCACGAGAATACTTATTCAACTGTTATGAATGGCATAGTGAAGTGCTTATTTATATCTCTTTATGATTGCAATGTGTTTTGTATCACAATTTATCTATGTGCTACTCTAGTGATGTTATTAAAGTAGTTTTATTCCTCCTGCACGGTGTAATGGTGACGAGTGTGTGCATCCGTGTTAGTACTTGGCGTAGGCTATGATTGTGATCTCTTGTAGATTGCGAAGTTAACTATTGCTATGATAGTATTGATGTGATCTATGCCTCCTTTCTTAGCATGAAGGTGACGAGTGTGCATGCTACGTTAGTACTTGGTTTAGTTGTGTTGATCTATCTTACACTCTAAGGTTATTTAAATATGAACATTGAATTGTGGAGCTTGTTAACTCCGGCATTGAGGGTTCGTGTAATCCTACGCAATGTGTTCATCATCCAACAAAAGAGTGTAGAGTATGCATTTATCTATTCTGTTATGTGATCAATGTTGAGAGTGTCCACTAGTGAAAGTATGATCCCTAGGCCTTGTTCCTAAATATCGCTATCGTTGCTTGTTTCTTGTTTCATTGCGTTACTACTCGCTGCGTTACTACGCTTGTTTCTTGTCCTGGGCAAAGCACTTTTACGAGTGCCGTTGCTACTACTTATTTATACCACTCCGTATTTCACTATCTCTTCGCCGAACTAGTGCACCTATTAGGTGTGTTGGGGACACAAGAGACTTCTTGCTTTGTGGTTGCGGGGTTGCATGAGAGGGATATCTTTGACCTCTTCCTCCCCGAGTTCGATAAACCTTGGGTGATCCACTTAAGGGAAAACTTGCTGCTGTTCTACAAACCTCTGCTCTTGGAGGCCCAACACTGTCTACAGGAAAAGGAGGGGGGCGTAGACATCAAGCTATTTTCTGGCGCCGTTGCCGGGGAGGAAAGGTAAAAAGTACTCACACTCCAGATCTCGGCTACTAAGCTATTTTCCGGCACATTGTATGTACTCGAAGCTATTTCCTTTAGATCCTGCAATTGCAACTTTTTGTTTCTTGTTTACACTAGTTAGGCATAATGGAAAACAACAAAAATATGAGAGATCTTTATGAACTTTATCTTGAATTAGGACATGATGTGTTTGAAGAGAGAATTAAAAAACCCATGGAAATTTATATGCATGCTAATGGGAATGTTATTAATATGAATGCTTTGAACACTATTGTTGCTAATGCTATGGAAAATTCTAAGCTTGGGGAAGCTGGTTTTGATGAGCATGATCTTTTTAGTCCCGCAAGCATTGAGGAGGAAATTTACTTTGATGATACTTTGCCTCCTATTTATGATGATTATAATGATAGTAGTCTTTTGTTGCCACCTGTTATGGAGAGTAAATTTGATTATGATTACAATATGCCTCCTAATAATGATAGCTACTTTGTTGAATTTGCTCCCGCTATTACTAATTAAATTGATTATGCTTATGTGGAGAGTAATAATTTTATGCATGAGACTCATGATAAGAATGCTATATGTGATAGTTATATTGTTGAGTTTGCTCATGATGCTACTGAAGGTTATTATGAGAGAGGAAAATATGGTTGTAGAAATTTTCATGTTACTAAAATGCCTCTCTATGTGCTGAAATTTTTGAAGCTACACTTGTTTTATCTTCCTATGCTTGTTACTTTGCTCTTCATGAACTTGTTTATTTACAAGATTCCTATGCATATGAAGCATGTTAGACTTAAATGTGTTTTGGATTTGCTTCTTCATGCTCTCTTTTGCTTCAAATACTATTTCTTGCGAGTGCATCATTAAAACTGCTGAGCCCATCTTAATGGCTATAAAGAAAGAACTTCTTGGGAGACAACCCATGTGTTTTTACTACAATACTTTGTTTTTATTTTGTGTCTTGGAAGTTGTTTACTACTGTAGCAACCTCTCCCTATCTTAGTTTTGTGTTTTATTGTGCCAAGTAAAGTCGTTGATAGTAAAGTTCATACTAGATTTGGATTACTGCGCAGAAACAGATTTCTTTGCTATCACGAATCTGGGCAAAATTCTCTGTAGGTAACTCAGAAAATTATGCCAATTTACGTGACTGATCCTCAGATATGTACGCAACTTTCATTCAATTTGATCATTTTCTTTTGAGCAAGTCTGGTGCCTCGATAAAATTCATCTTTACGAACTGTTCTGTTTTGACAGATTCTGCCTTTTATTTCGCATTGCCTGTTTTGTTATGTTCGATGGATATTTCGATCCCATTGACTTTCAGTAGCTTTGTGCAATGTCCAGAAGTGTTAAGAATGATTATGTCACCTCTGAACATGTATATTTTGATTGTGCACTAACCCTCTAATGAAGTTGTTCTGAAGTTTGGTGTGGAGGAAGTTTTCAAGGGTCAAGAGAGGAGGATGATACAATGTGATCAAGAAGAGTGAAAAGCTCTAAGCTTGGGGATGCCCCGGTGGTTCACCCCTGCATATATCAAGAAGACTCAAGCGTCTAAGCTTGGGGATGCCCAAGGCATCCCCTTCTTCATCGACAAATTATCAGGTTCCTCCTCCTGAAACTATATTTTTATTCGGTCACATCTTATGTACTTTACTTGGAGCGTCTGTGTGCTTTTATTTTTGTTTTTGTTTGAATAAATGCTTGTGTGGGAGAGAGACACGCTCCGCTGGTTCGTATGAACACATGTGTTCTTAGCTTTTAGTATTCATGGCGAAGTTTCTTCTTCGTTAAATTGTTATATGGTTGGAATTGGAAAATGATACATGTAGTAATTGCTATAATGTCTTGGGTAATGTGATACTTGGCAATTGTTGTGCTCATGTTTAAGCTCTTGCATCATATACTTTGCACCTATTAATGAAGAAATACATAGAGCATGCTAAAATTTGGTTTGCATATTTGGTCTCTCTAAGGTCTAGATAATTTCTAGTATTGAGTTTGAACAACAAGGAAGACGGTGTAGAGTCTTATAATGTTTTCAATATGTCTTTTATGTGAGTTTTGCTGCACCGGTTCATCCTTGTGTTTGTTTCAAATAGCCTTGCTAGCCTAAACCTTGTATCGAGAGGAAATACTTCTCATGCATCCAAAATACTTGAGCCAACCACTATGCCATTTGTGTCCACCATACCTACCTACTACATGGTATTTCTCCGCCAATCCAAAGTAAATTGCTTGAGTGCTACCTTTAAATTTCCATTCTTCACCTTTACAATATATAGCTCATGGGACAAATAGCTTAAAAACTATTGTGGTATTGAATATGTACTTATGCACTTTATCTCTTATTAAGTTGCTCGTTGTGCGATAACCATGTTCCTGGGGACGCCATCAACTACTCCTTGTTGAATTTCATGTGAGTTGCTATGCATGTTCGTCTTGTCTGAAGTAAGAGCGATCTACCACCTTATGGTTAGAGCGTGCATATTGTTAGAGAAGAACATTGGGCCGCTAACTAAAGCCATGACCCATGGTGGAAGTTTCAGTTTTGGACAATATCCTCAATCTCATATGAGAAAATTAATTGTTGTTACATGCTTATACATAAAAGAGGAGTCCATTATCTGTTGTCTATGTTGTCCCGGTATGGATGTCTAAGTTGAGAATAATCAATAGCGAGAAATCCAATGCGAGCTTTCTCCTTAGACCTTTGTACGAGCGGCATAGAGGTACCCCTTTGTGACACTTGGTTAAACACATGTGCATTGCGATGATCCGGTAGTCCAAGCTAATTAGGACAAGGTGCGGGCACTATTAGTATACTATGCATGAGGCTTGCAACTTGTAAGATATAATTTACATGATACATATGCTTTATTACTACCGTTGACAAAATTGTTTCATGTTTTCAAAATAAAAGCTCTAGCACAAATATAGCAATCGATGCTTTCCTCTTTGAAGGACCTTTCTTTTACTTTTATTATTGAGTCAGTTCACCTATTTCTCTCCATCTCAAGAAGCAAACACTTGTGTGAACTGTGCATTGATTCCTACATATTTGCATATTGCACTTGTTATATTACTCTATATTGACAACTATCCATGAGATATACATGTTACAAGTTGAAAGCAACCGCTGAAACTTAATCTTCCATTGTGTTGTTTCAATACCTCTACTTTGAATTATTGCTTTATGAGTTAACTCTTATGCAAGACTTATTGATGCTTGTCTTGAAGTACTATTCATGAGAAGTCTTTGCTATATGATTCAGTTGTTTACTCATGACATATACATTGTTTTGATCGCTGCATTCATTACATATGTTTACAAATAGTATGATCAAGGTTATGATGGCATGTCACTCCAGAAATTATCTTTGTTATCGTTTTACTCGCTCGGGACGAGCAGAAACTAAGCTTGGGGATGTTGATACGTCTCCGACGTATCGATAATTTCTTGTGTTCCATGCCACATTATTGATGATATCTACATGTTTTATGCACACTTTATGTCATATTCGTGCATTTTACGGAACTAACCTATTAACAAGATGCCGAAGTGCCGATTCGTTGTTTCTGCTGTTTTTGGTTTCGGAAATCCTAGTAACGAAATATTCTCGGAATTGGACGAAATCAACGCCCGGGTTCCTATTTTGCCCGGAAGCATCCAGAACACACGAGAACCGCCGGAGGAGGGGCACAAGGCCACCAAACCCTAGGCCGGCGCGGCCAGGGGGGCCCGCGCCCCTATAGTGTCGGCGCCCCTTCGACCTTCCGACACCGCCTCTTCGCCTATATAAAGCCCCTGGACCTAAAACCTCGATACGGAAAAGCCACGGTACGAGAAACCATCCGGAGCCGCCGCCATCGCGAAGCCAAGATGCGGGGGACAGGAGTCTCCGTTCCGGCACGCCGCCGGGACGGGGAAGTGCCCCGGAAGGCTCCTCCATCGACACCACCGCCATCTTCATCACCGCTGTCTGTCTCCCATGAGGAGGGAGTAGTTCTCCATCGAGGCTCGGGGCTGTACCTGGTAGCTATGTGGTTCATCTCTCTCCTATGTACTTCAATACAATAATCTCATGAGCTGCCTTACATGATTGAGATTCATATGATGATGCTTGTAATCTAGATGTCGTTATGCTAGTCAAGTGAATTTTACTTATGTGATCTCCGAGAGACTCCTTGTCCCACGTGTGTAAAGGTGACGGTGTGTGCACCGTGTGGGTCTTTTAGGCTATATTTCACAGAATACTTATTCACCTGTTATGAATGGCATAGTGAAGTGCTTATTTATATCTCTTTATGATTGCAATGTGTTTTGTATCACAATTTATCTATGTGCTACTCTAGTGATGTTATTAAAGTAGTTTTATTCCTCCTGCACGGTGTAATGGTGACAGTGTGTGCATCCGTGTTAGTACTTGGCGTAGGCTATGATTGTGATCTCTTGTAGATTGCGAAGTTAACTATTGCTATGATAGTATTGATGTGATCTATGCCTCCTTTCTTAGCATGAAGGTGACAGTGTGCATGCTACGTTAGTACTTGGTTTAGTTGTGTTGATCTATCTTACACTCTAAGGTTATTTAAATATGAACATTGAATTGTGGAGCTTGTTAACTCCGACATTGAGGGTTCGTGTAATCCTACGCAATGTGTTCATCATCCAACAAAAGAGTGTAGAGTATGCATTTATCTATTCTTTTATGTGATCAATGTTGAGAGTGTCCACTAGTGAAAGTATGATCCCTAGGCCTTGTTCCTAAATACTGCTATCGCTGCTTGTTTACTATTTTCTCTGCGTTACTACCTGCTGCGTTACTACTGCTTGTTTACTTGTCCTGGGCAAAGCACTTTTCTGGTGCCGTTGCTACTACTTATTTATACCACCTGTATTTCACTATCTCTTCGCCGAACTAGTGCACCTATTAGGTGTGTTGGGGACACAAGAGACTTCTTGCTTTGTGGTTGCGGGGTTGCATGAGAGGGATATCTTTGACCTCTTCCTCCCTGAGTTTGATAAACCTTGGGTGATCCACTTAAGGGAAAACTTGCTGCTGTTCTACAAACCTCTGCTCTTGGAGGCCCAACACTGTCTACAGGAAAAGGAGGGGGGCGTAGACATCAACTGCCTCCTGACTTTTCAGGCCGATCTCAATCCCTCGTTCATGAACCAGAAAACCTAGGAACTGACCGGCCGTCACACCAAAGGCACACTTCTTTGGATTCATTCTCAGTCCGAATTTTCGAGTTCGGTCTAGGATGCGTCGCAAATCATCCAAGTGTCCTTCCATGGAGACAGACTTGACCACCACGTCATCGATGTAGATTTCCACCAACTTGCCGATCAAATCATGAAAAATATAATTCATGGCTCGTTGGTACGTTGCACCGGCATTCTTCAGCCCAAAAGTCATGACTACATATTCAAACAAGCCTACCGATCCTGGTACTCTGAATGCAGTCTTGTGTATATCTTCTGGAGCCATGAAGATTTGGTTGTAGCCGGCATTGCCATCCATGAAGCTTAACACCTTGTGGCCGCAGTTGCATTGATCAATGTCTCTGCCACGAGCATTGGGTATTCATCCTTTGGAGTGGCTCTGTTGAGATCTCGGAAATCTATGGCCACACGCCATCGGCCGTCCTTTTCTCTACTGGGTACGATCTCGGAGATCCATTCAGCGTACCTGCATGGCCTGATGAACCCGGCGGCTAACATTTTCTCGATCTCCTTCTTGACTTCTTCAAGAATTTTGGCCTTCATCTGGCGTGCTCGTTGTTGGAACGGCCGAAATCCTTTCTTGAGAGGGAGCCGATGCTCAATGATGCTCCTATCTAACCCAGGCATCTCTGTGTAATCCCATGCAAAGCAATCTGGGTATTCCTTTAACAGAGCTATCATCTGGCTCCTGAAGTGTGGATCTAACTTTTTGCTGATGAAAGTTGGTCGTGGCTTATCCCCAGGACCAATGTCGACTTCTTCTAGCTCATCAGCCGATGTAAACCCATACCCTAGCTTTCCGTCACCTGTTAGATCGACGCTGAACACAGGCAAAACGTATGGCGAGGATAATAATATGGGCCGATTGCTGGAATCGGCCCCCATTTTGATTGCATTGCTCAATGAAGGTTTACATCTTGGTCTTGCTTTACTATGACTACGTGACATGCTTGAGACAAGATCATCACTTTTTATTTTTTTTGGGGCCGATCACAAGGATCGGCCTTGCCACGTGCGTCCATAGCCTTTGCTCTTGTTACACGGTCAGGCCGGTGGATAAGACCAGCCTCACCCCGTTTTTTGCCACGTCGATGCGCTCGCAGTCGTCCAAAGTGATTCCGGAGAGTGGCTCTTGGCCTGCCGTCTCCCAAACGTTCATGCCAGCCGTTGAGATCTCGGCTGAGTCATCTGCGTGGACGACCTCGACTTCATCTCCATCCCACTGTATTAAGCATTGGTGCATCGTGGATGGAATGCAACAGTTGGCATGGATCCAATCTCTCCCTAGCAGGACAGCATAGGTGCTCTTGCTATCGACAATGAAGAATGTCGTAGGGATGGTTTTCCTCCCCACGGTCAGATCCACGTTCAGAACACCTTGTGCTTCTGACGCTTGGCCGTTGAAATCACTCAGTGTGACGTTGGTCTTGATCAGATCCGAGCTAGAGCGTCCCAAACGACGTAGCATGGAGTATGGCATGATGTTGACTGCCGCTCCGGTGTCCACCAGCATCTTGTTGACAGGTTGCCCATTGATATGACCTCGTAAGTACAGGGCCTTCAGGTGTCTGTAGCTTCTTTCTCGTGGCTTCTCAAAAATAACCGGCCGTGGGCCGCAGTCAAGTTGTGCCACAGATGCCTCTTCTGTTCCAGGAGCACAAAACTCTGCTGGCAGGATGAACACCATGTTTGTGCCAGCCGATGTCTCGTCATCGGCTTTCCTTTGTTTGGGGCGCCACTCTTTCTTTTGTGGTCGACCCTCCTCGTCCAGAGTTCGCTGAATTTTCACGGACAGATCAGGCCGCGCTTTCCTCAACGTATGCAGGTATAACCTTTCGGCTTCCTCCAAGCAACGTAGTCGCTGAACCCTACGCTTTTGGGAACGGCTGAGTCCATCAGGGCACCACCTTGGCCGGTGGTACGTATCTTCTTCTTCATCGTCGTCTTCCAACTCCTCGAGATCTTCCACCCGAGAGGACTCAGCTTGCTTGTTCCGAGATGGGAGAGGTCCCAGACGCTTGAACACTGACACGTCTCCTGTGCCCTTCTTCTTCTGTCTACACTCTGGACAGTTGCTGATTGTAGGCAATCGGCTCATCCCTGAATCCCAGCAATGATTGAAGAAAGGACAATCCCAGTGCTTGTCCACGTCGTCCTGCTCTCTTGATTTTTCCTTGGCATGGCGCTCATATCTCTCCTCGTCGCGATCATGCCGACGATATCTCCTGGCGTCCCTGCTAGCCGGACGATCCCTTTCGTCATCGTCGCTGTATCGCCGGCGCTGGTCGTACTGACTCACATATTTATTGAGGAGATGATCAGAGAGAGGTCGTTGATATCGCACATTCTTCACTTCTCCCTCTGTGATGTAGCGCTTGCCATCGTGTCGGAGCCGATCGCGTGGAACGGCTTCCTTCTTGTCCTTGCCACGAGAGCGGCTGCCCTCGACTCTGTCCTTACCAGAGTGGTGCGCAGGCCCGACCATGTTAATGGTGAACGAGAAACCTGGCTGGCACCTCCCAGGGTCAGTGCACTCCACCATGTTAACGGCGGGGAAGGGGTGCGTGTCGACTTTCATGGCGTACTAGCTGAAGATTAGACGCCCTTGCTCTATCGCCATTTGGATCTGCTGACGCCACACCCTGCAGTCGTTGGTGGTATGGGTGAACGTGTTATGCCATTTGCAGTATGGCTTTCCGTTCAACTCCTGTGCCGTGGGGATTTTGAGGCCTTCGGGTAACTTTAGCTGCTTCTCCTTGAGTAAGAGGTCGAAAATTTGCTCAGCTTTGGTCACGTCGAAGTCAAACCCTCTTGGAGGACCTTGTGGCTTAACCCACTTGCAGGACACGGGGCTTGCCCCCCGAGTCCATTCAGCCACTGCTACCTCTTGATCTCCCGCAGAGCCTTCATCTTCCTCTGTCTCGACCAGGACTACCGCACGCTTGAATTTGTCCTGGTATAACTCTGGGTGGCGCTGTTCATATAATGACAGTTTCTGAACCATATGCGCCAGTGAAGGGTAATCTGCTTGGGAAGCCATATCCTTGATCGGCGATGCGAGACCCACCACCGCCAACTCGACTGCTTCTTTTTCAGTCAAACGAGCTGAATAGCATCGGTTCCTGATGGCCCTGAAGCGCTGGATGTACTCTGACATTGTTTCTCCGCGCTTCTGCCGTACTTGTGCTAGATCGGCAATGCCAGCCTCGGAAGCCTCTGAGTGATACTGCATGTGGAACTGCTCTTCCATCTGCTTCCAAGTCCGGATTGAATCTGGTGGCAGCGAGGTGTACCACCCGAAAGCCGATCCTGTGAGGGACCGTGCGAAGAACCTCACGCGTAGTGCATCTCGCCGCCGAGATCGTGCCCAGTCTGCGCCAAATATCGGCTCACATGTTCGATTGAATCTGGAGCCATCCGACCCACTAAACTTGGAGAATTCGGGGAGCCGATATTTGGGTGGTAGTGGGATCAAATCGTACTCGTTGGGGTACGGCTTGGAATAGCCGATTGCCCTCCTTTTCGGCACCATGCCGAACTGGTCTCTCAAGATGGTGCTGATCTGATCCGCGGTGCTAGCTGCAGGAGGCGAACTCTGAAGATTCGCTGGAGTGGCATACTTAGCTAGCCACGCTTGCTTCTCAAGATCTGAGCTAGCTGCAGGAGTTGAGCTTTGGAGATTTGTTGGAGTGGCATACTTAGTTAGCCATGTCTGCTTCTCAAGATCTGATCCAGAAGCCCCTCCTGCTGTTCCAGAAACCCCTGCTATTGCAGTCTGGTTCGTGAGTGCCCAGTTACTGCAGTCTGGCACATAGGTGCACGTGTATCCGTGCGGGATCTCCTTAGGCGCCTCATACAAGAACTGGTAATCACTAGGATCACCACCGATCTTGTGGACGACGAATGCCGGTGAACTCGGCACTTCTGGTGCTGCCAGCGCGAATGGCAGCGGTGGTCGGGTCTGGAGTGGTATCTCCCCTTGGTGAGTCCCTAGAGCAGGTCCTGTCGGAGAGTACTGGTGCCTCATGATTTCCTGGATCACCCGAAGCGCGACACGCTCCAAAGCGTTCACCAGGCTCTCAGAATGGCGGTGTAGCGAATGAGCTACCATGTGATTAACCTCCTGACGAAGAGACCTGGTGCGTTCTTCTGAAGGGGTAGACAGGTCCACTCCATCGAGCGCGCCCTCAGGTGAGAACCCTTTCCACCTGATGCCGTGTGAACGGGTCCTCTGGAAAGAGCCGATGAGGTCGGCTTCGAAGATAGCTTTGACATCGTCATACTTCTTCTTGAGCTCCTCAGTCAGATCTTCGTACGTAACTGGAGGACCTTCCGCCATCTCAGATGTAGATGGCGATACCGTTGATGCCGTTGATGTCGAAGACCGTCCCACCGGGCGTGCCAGAATGTGTTGGCGTCCGAAACCCACCGGCGAGCAACGACGGGCAACATGAAGAGCCGGGAGGCTCCCAGAACTGCGGCTGGCCCTGGTCCCTCCGAGCGACGGCCCGCAAAGCTCCGGCACGCACGTCCCGATGCTGGTGCAAGGGCGTGCCACCTGACCTATACCTGATCAGGAAGGTGATGATCTGCTTCGCTTAGTTTCCTGCATGGCATACACGTAAACATTAAATACGAGCCTCGATCGGCTCTCAGGTTTTCCTGTGAATCGGCTCAAGGAGCCGATCCACCCATGGTTCGTATGAGGTCTACGATCGCATGGTGGTCCTGCTTGATCAATATAAAGCTAAAACGACCTACGACGATTTAGGGTTTTCACCGCATAATCGGAACATCCTACACGTGATTGAGCCTGGCAGCCACGTAAGATGATAATAAACCAGCCCTAGATAAGGCCTAAAAAATAACATGGAGTTGATTCCCGGAACATCTTATCTAGGGCTAGCAAACTACACCCTACGTGCTACTGGATCCTTCAACCCGTTTGCAAGGCCTAACTATACAGATATCAAACTAATCCTTGAAGAACAAGGAGCAATCATAACGGATCGGATCTACTAAACACGGATCAAGCAAGGTGCCGCCCTTACACCTAAAATAGGTGTAAAGGCGGCTAGATGTCTAAGGATAGCATGGATCAAAGCATGTATAAGGGTAAAACAATGCTAACCCTAGCACATCTACGATAACTACGTTGCTCGCCATCAACAAGGCTTCAGCACGAGTAACGCATGAACAACGAATAAACGTATACTGCCTAGATCGCAAGATGCGATCTAGGCAGCATGATGCTTACCCGGAAGAAACCCTCGAAACAAAGGGGTTGGCGATGCGCCTAGATTGGTTTGTGGTGAACGTGATTATTGTTTTTCTCAATAACCCTAGATACATATTTATAGTCCGTAGACTTTCTAACATGGGAATAATCCCAACCGTGTACGAGCCAAATTCTAACTAACCGACGCGTATCCTACTATATTTACAGATACACTGGCAAAACTAGCCCAAACTTCGTATACAAGGCCGATTCATGTATATCTTCCGTGTATATTCTTCAAGTCCATCTTAATCACGGCCCACCTCTGATCCGGTCAAATTCTGGTGATAACAGCATCTCTATGATGCTTTACATTTACGTGCTTCATGGTGTTAATTTTAATTAAATTCTTATAGAAATCACCAAAGATTTTCCAAGTGGTTCAATCCAACAGATATTGATGCTTCCTCAAAAAACTTTTCTGGAAAATGTCAGCTGAAAGCTCCTATGCATCTACTAATGACCAAGATTATTAGATTCCTAAGCCACCTAAAAATTATAGTTCCCATGAAAAGTTGTTTCCGGTTTAGCGTATCAATACCTATTCCATAGATTTTTTTCTCTACCAGGAACCATATTTGAACTGGTGACACGAGGATTTTCAGTCCTTAGCTATCATGGTCTTTTCTTGCATCGATTTGCGCCGATCGGTGAAGGACACGGTAAATAAGGGCTGAGACCATAAAGGTAGTACACATTGCACGACATGCAGGTGCTAGGGGGTTGGTTACACAAGATTGTTAAATAATAAATTTTAGCCCGTAGCAACGCACGGGTATTTGTGCTAGTAATTTATGTTCCTTCTATGGCACTGGTGCAGGCTAGTGTCGCGTTAAATGTTCACAATGAAAAAGCTCAAATGAGATGATCATCTCTCCGTCATAAAACTCAAACACATAAAGAGTCGAGGTCTCACTTTATACTCCTTCAGTATACCCCTTCACTATACATCTTCATAAGTTCCATTATGAAGAGGCATGGAGCAATCTTAATCTTTGTTGTGTTTGCGTTAGGAGAAGGGAGCGTACTAAAGGAAAAGAAAAGTCTAACAACAGAACATGATATATAAATACAGTATACTGTTTCACGTAGACACACCACATATAATAGCCTGATAGGTAGGTAGGACATCAAAGTTTACAAATGCACGAGTAAACCTAGATGCTGCTGTGTACACGAGCTTACTTAGCTACGCATGGTCCGGTAGGCGACGTCGAGCGTGACGCCGCAGGGCCTAATCGACGATGTGGATACTAGGTAGATATGCGGCGGTACGCCGTACACCACGGAAGAAAATCTTATACGACCCTGGGTCGTACGCTCCGGTGGCTGGACCAAGCCCTGCGTTTGACACTTGGCAAGAACGAATCTCAAGGCACCAGGACAAATCTGTTTAACCCAAACCACGTGCGGGCAGAGAAAGAGCTCGAAACATCCCATGGTGCGAAGAAAACAGGGCCGGTCCTGATATTTCGGAGGCCCGGGCGAAACTAAAATTTTGGACCCCTCTTACTACTTTTTTTCATGTGTATGAGATGATGAAAAATAAATACTTTTAAGTATACACAACTTTAATATTTATATAAAATAATATAAAATAATGTTTACATGATACATTAAAATTTTCTCCGCCAATTCCTAGAAGCAAAGTCCATGATGATGGAATCAATATCAAACTCGTCCACTAACTTCTTGTCGATGTATAGAGTTGTCAGACCAGTTAACCCCGCTCCTACAAATAAGAACAACAACTAATAATCAAAATTCAGAACCCGAATTATAGGCGAGCAATACAGTAGAATTCCAAGAGAACTACAGCGGGCGTTCTTACCTTCTATCTTAATCTAATACGCAGCCTAATTGACGATGACCAGACTGGGACTGCCAACTGTGACGGCCACTCGCCGACGGACTAGCAGGTAGCACTGTAGTCCACAGGAGGGCAGCAGTCAGCAGATCGTCTCGCGGTCGGTCGGTCGCGATCGTCGAGAGAGAGGGTAGGAACCAGACGGCCTAGGCGATAGCCACGAACCGCGAGAGAGCAGGCAGCAAATCGAGGCGTCGGGCTCGGTCAAATTGACGATGTTTCACATATTGATAGATGGAACGGATTTCAGGCGCCTACTCGCCGTACCTACTCGCCGTCGCACGGCCTACACCGGCCTCGGTTACTCGCAGTCGCGCGGCCTACTACTGGCCGCCGGAGGGGTCGGCGCCGTCGTCGAAGCGCGAGGGCTTCGCGCACTCCGCACTCCGGGCACGCCGCAGATTGGCCAGCCCCTCCCGCCTACGGCGTTCAAGGGCCTGATATCTGGAGTATGTACGCCGCTAGTACGGGTAGGCGACGTCGAGCGCGATGCCGCATATCCCGGGGCCGCCGACGTCGCGGCGCATGCGGATGTAGCCTTGCTCGCCCCAAGTCCTTGACGATCCAGTACTTGGCCCCGGTAGAGGGGTCGGTGCCGTAGCCGACGACGGTGACGGCATGCGCTAGCCGCGTCCCGCAGGGGCCCGAGTAGACGCCACTCCGATAGAACTGCATGCCGCTGCCCACCTCGATGGCCACGCCGACCGGCTGCCCGGCCACGGCGCGCTGCATGATCAGCTCGTTCCTCGGCGGGATGGCCCCCTGCCCGGTGATCTTGGCGGCGATGCGCGCGGACTTGGCGCGGTTGCAGGGCCTCGCACCGCCCGGTACGGGTACTCCGCCTCCGTGGTGAGGCCGCCGTTCTCCACCACCCACTTGTAGCCCCTGTGGTAGGACCCCAGGTTGCAGCCGCCGTCGTACTGGTCGCAGTCCACCAGCTGCTGCTCCGACAGCGACACCAGCCTCCCCGTCTTGATCCAGTGCAGCGTCTCGATCGTCGCCACCGTCACGAACGCCCAGCAGCTCGCTGCATGCATACGTTCAAATTATTTAAAGGAGAAGCAAAAGAGATCGGTGAGGTCATGTTAGTTAATTCACGTACAGCATGACGAGCTCTGGGACTTGGGCGGCACCACGGCGCCCTTGGCCCGCCAGTCCACGCTGGGCGGAGGTGGAGGCTTGTCGCCGTCAGCGCCAGACGACCACAGGTGATCACCGTCGCCGCTACCACCGGCGGTCGTCGTGATGACCGAGTCCGCGCCATCATCACCGCGATATCCTCCGTCGTAAGAGTAAGAAGACGCGTACCTGGCCAGGAACTCGTCCTGGGTGAGGTCGGCGAACTCGTTCTCGCCGAGCTCGTAGGTGAGGTCGCCGCGCCGGTTGGTGGCCTCGATGTACTCCACGTTGTTGCGGTACACCTCGAAGCGCCGCAGCCGCTCCTCCGCGCTCAGGTACGACCTGTTGTGCGCCGCCTGCCACTGGAGGAACCTGTTCATCATCAGCATGTCACCGGCGTCGACGTGGCCGCTCGACGCCGCAGGGAAGGCGGCGAACAGGCCGCGCATGAGCAGAACTGCGGTGATCGCCGACCATATGCCAGGGGAGGAAGCCATGTCGATCGATCGAGCTACGTACACTACTTCTGCTTGAACATGCAAGCGCAGATGCGTTTATATAGTGCTCGATCGCCAAGTGTGTGAGAGTGCTCGTGGAGCGCGGGAACATGTCTTTAGGATGTGTCGGGTTGGCTGGCGGTGCGGATCAATGCGATAGGCCGGCGACGAATGCATGCTGCTGGCGTTGCACGAGTTGGGGAATGGTAACGATCTACTTTTTTTTCTCTTGGATCAGTCTTTATACGGTGCAGATATATGTGTGCCTTGGCTTGACACACGAAAGAGTTGGTTAGGTTGCGTTGCCGTGCACACTCAACTTAGGGCCACTGCAATGAAATGTAGCGGCCGGACACCGGTTTGCCTACTAACGAATGCACCTTGTCGCCTTGCCATTTGTGTCAGCATTTCTATTGTCAGAAGAGAGGCACTTGGGAAATGCTCCCTCCGATCTCATGAAACATGTCAAAAGTTTATTGAAATTTGGATGTATCTAGATACTATTTAATTAGTGTCTAGGATACATCAGAATTTAAATTAATCTCCGACAAGTTTCATGGGACGAAGGAAGTAGATAACACCTTCAGAATGATGCATGTGCCATAATTTTTTCAGTCGTATCTTCATCTGATTTTTTTTCTTTAAATGAGGACAGACAATGAATTTTTACATGAAGATGCATGGGTGACCGGATTTACAAAAGCCTACTGGCCCAACATAATTTCACTCATCTTTTAGCACCCGCTATAACTCAAAGCCTAGCCTTCTTCTTCTTGATGTTAGCGAGCAAGACAAATGGTGGGGCAGGCTTGTTGGTGAAAACCTGCACATTCCTTTTATTCCAAACTTCCCAAGATATAAGGGGGGTGAGGGAAGCCATTGCCTTGCGGTTGGTAGATGATCTCGGCATCATTTTTAGCCACCAACCTTGGAGAGAAAAAATTGCCCATATATTGTTGGGTGTTCAGGGAGTGAATACCAAGCCAATCTTGTAAGAGTCTCCAAAGGTTGGCGGTGAAACGACACTTGGAAAAAGGTGAGAGGCTGACTCTTTGGTGCGCTTGCAAAGTGAACAAAGCCCACAATTGGATCATCCCCGCTTTTCCAAACAATCGGCCGTCCGAAGGCATGCAATATGAATCGCAAGCGCAAGCTCTCCACACCATGGTGTTCATCATTGTAAAAGTCGCCCCACAAATAGCATCATGTATGCTCAGGGCGCGGAATATTGCTCATTCATTGAAACCTCCCAAACGACGTCCTCATCAACATTTTGTTGTAGTTGCACCTATTTAAGTTTTACCCAAAGATCCACAAATTGGTTCGCATGGTCCATGCTAAAACTCTCATCTAGGATCACTTGGTCAATCTAAGCATCGTCGTGCAAGGCTTTGTTGACATTCAATTTCATCCTCTTGGACTAAGAAAATATGAGAGGAGTAATTTCTTGTGGGTTTAGAGTGTATAGCCATGGGGCCTCCCAAAAGAGGGTATTTTTACCATTCCCAACCGTGAGGAAGATGGAGGCATAGAACAACTCCATGTTTAAACTAGCGCACAGGTTGCTCATTCCCCCGAATTTTTTTGTTGGGTCCTTCATTCAAGCCATGGGAATCTCAAACGAAGGACCCTTGCGAACTTGTCAATGCATACCACTCCGAGTCCACTAAGATTCATGGGGCGGCAAACCGATGTCCATTTTTCTTTGCATTTGTCGCCGGCTGTCTTGTCAACTTGGGTGCATGTTGAGAAGAGTCAAATGGTAGATCACTTGAGATGCAAGAACAGACTTAATGAGGGCAGTGAAGTCAGCGGTGGTGATGAGTTTTTCGTTGTAAATTGTGAGTTTTCCTGCCACTTTGTCCTCAAGGTGTTGGAAATCAGCCCGACGGAGGCACCATATGGAGAGTGGGAGGCCAATGTACTTCATTGGGAAGTGGGCACGCACAACCGGTAGCCCATTGAGGATCTCCACAATGTTGATGTTCTCACAACAAGTAGGAACCACGAAGATTTTGTGGAAGTTGGTGCAAAGGCCTGTCACCTTTCCAAAATTCTCGGAACAGATGAAAGGTTTTGTATGTCTTCCTTTATGGGTGCAACAAAAATTTCTGTGTCCACCGCATAAAATGAATTTCTCAAAATTGTTCCCCGACCATGAAGATTGTGAAGTAAATTGTCGCGAGTGGTTACGTCATGGATTTTTGTGAGTGGGCCGATGGAGATGGCGAACAAGAGACATGAGAGGGGATCCCCTAAGTGGAGGCGCGCCACGACCATGCATGAAGGGAAGGCCGACAATCCTGTTGAGAAGCACGCATGAGGATGACATAGAGAGTAAAGCGGGAATTCAATTTTGGAACCTACTTGGGAAACACCGGGGATGGTGAAGGTCTATCATATATTCCCATATTATTGAGTCAAAGCCTTGCGAATGCCAAACTTGAACAAAAGTTCCACCATCTTTCTCTTATGCAATCTCTTCGCCAAGTTCTTCACGTAAAGCAATTTTTCTTGAATGCATATCTTTTTCATTAATGAGCTTTTAGCATTAGAGACTAGATCCTTCATGAATGGCCCAAGTTGGAGAGCAAGGATCTTGGTAATGATCTTGGCTACGGCATAGTCGGATTAGGCTAATGGGCCTAAATTCAGATATTTCCTCCGTCTCCTTTTTTTTGGGTAGTAAAGCAATTTTCTTGGAGTTGAGCCAATGTAAATTCTCCACATGTTGGTTTCTGAATAGGTGGATCACCCTGATAATATCATCTTTGATGGTGCTTAAACATTTCTTGAAGAAAGCGCTCGTGAAACCACACACCCCCGTGGCCTTGTCCCCCGACATTTGATTGATGGCATTCATTACCTCCTCCTAGGTGAATGGGTCATCAAGGCCACCCATAAATAGATTTTCAAAGTTCATCTCATTCCTATTGAAGTCTCGAGTTCTCGCATCTCCCCTACTAATGGAATTTTTGAAGTGGTTATGCATAATGTATTCATTTACTTTATCCATCTCATCAGCGAACAACATTCTTTTTTCTTGTGCAATGTCAAGGTGGAGGATGAGGAGGAGTGCAACATGTAAGAAAATCTTGTTCTTGTGAATAGGCCTCGGCTCCACTTTTTCAATTCCTTGCTTGTCTGTTGGAGTTTGTGAAACAGGATGTTGTAAGGTTCCATGTGATTGGAGGGCTCATTTTAAGCCATATGGACATCATCATTGAAACCGGGAAGGCGGAGCCACACATTTTCGAACTTAAAAGTCCGAGGTCTTCGAGGGACACTATCATCTTCTAAGAGTAGCGAGCAATGATCTGAATGTGAGGACAATAGGGCATGAAGGACATAATTATCAAAGCGAAGGTCCAATTTTGTGTTGCAAAAGAAGGTGCAAGCCTACACATAGTTGGATTGAGCCTCTCATTTGCACCATGTGAAGCGCCTATTTGGAAGTGAATCTCTTTGAGCTCACAAGATTGGAGAGCCTTGCGAAAGTGGTTATATGACTTGGGTTGACATTGCGCTTGTTTTTTTTGCGTGAGCTCGGTGGATTTGGTCTTTGCACCCTTCCCTTGTTGAGACATTGACTCATCACCTCTACGCCGCTCGGGCTGCTCTAGGGAAACCCTAGATTTGGGTCTTCCGGGTCAAACGATGTCAACGCTTTCGGTGCCGCTCTCCCTCATTGGGTTATCATTTTTGAAGCAAGTGGTGGATGGAGAAGGCAATAGGTGGAGCGGTGTTGAATCTTCCGCATTGACGCCAACGTGTCTCGGCGGCATGGTGCAATGGGGTTTCGGTGACGGCCATACCATGATGGACTCACACATGGTGACGGCGCTGTCTGGCATCATGCATGGTGGTGTCAACGGTAGGAACGACAAAGATTATGTGATTATCTATCTGAAGATTCCTTTGTGGTTCGCTGGCGGTAGCGGCTTCTATAGCATGTGCATGAGGTTCTCACTTAGAGTTTGCTAAATCGGATGAGTGCTCACGTTTCGCTTAGAGGGTGTCTCGGAGTATGCGATGTTCCGGCTCCTAATTGACAGGAGGTTTTCATGTTCCCAGGGTATAAGGTCCTACTGGCACCATCTTCACTCATTGTTAGGTATGTAGATGTTGTGCAATGGCTTCTGGTTTTTTGATATACTTTTTTGTCTGACCTTTATTAATTAAAATAATAAAGAAGGTTGTACGCATGGTCGATGCAAAGGCTAGGATGTTCGGTTTCTAATGGGTAAATAACGGTGATCTCAGGTTTCAAATGCTACCAGACACCACTCTTCAAAAATTAAATTTATGAATGTCAACAAGTTTGAAAAACTGTTGTGAGTGTTCATAAGATTTGTCTTTATAATCTCTAGAGTTTACATAGCCAAATTTGAAATACATATAGAGAAACAAAAAAAAGAAAATTTGATATTTGAATAGTATGATTCGAAGGACAAGGCCTTTTTTTGCAACCGGTAACATATATTCCCAGTTTTTGAAATGAATTCTGAACGCAGTTTAAAATGTCAAAAAATCTCAAACGAAAAATGGATGCATACATGTCGACATCATAAAGTCATTGCACTGAAAACCGACATTTGTTGTGTCGTGTGCAAAACAGACAAAATTTGTTGCTTAAAACCATATTTGAGTCAGATTCGTGTCGTTCAGATCCGGGCGGAGGACACCCTGTTCCACGCGCGCACAGCCCGGCGCCAACGTATCGGGCTTCCCCGAACTCCGGCTCCAGCCACGGCCCGCTCGTCGTGCTGTATAGCCGCACTTCCACTGTCAGGTGCATGCGACATGGCGCTCATCCACTTCCCGGGCAACAGCGCGGCCCAGTTGTCGCCGGCGAGTCGCCCTGGTAGTCCGTTTACGCCCCGCATCGACAGCGCCACCGGCTCTCGTCCGTTCGGCATATCATGTTGTGCACTTCTGCTCCAGGCCACGCCTTCCGCCGGGTGCGGACCCGGACAGACCGGAACCGTTCTAGGCGATGGACCCGAAAAGTCCCGAACCAACACCGTTTTCAGTTCGAATACGAGTCCCAGAGATCTATATAGCCGTCAGCCCGTCACCGATTAGCCTAGACACCGTCAAATCCCTAGGCCGGACGCTTGTTGCCATTGCTACTTGCTAGAGAGAAAAGAAAGTCCGAGAGGAGATCATCAGATCAGAACATCGACGTGGAGATGGCGGCGGAGGCGAAACAGAAAAAGAAGCGTCCCATCACACAACTCACCGGCGATGAGCATGAGGAGGAGGCAGACGGGAACAAGCGGCGTCCCCGCACACAACTGGGCGAACTGGAGGGGAACAAGTGTTCTTGCGCAGCCCTGGCCGCCGCCGAGGAGACCAGCCGCTGTCAGGATCAAGAGAAGCGGACGACGGAGACGACGAGCACAAGGTACCCGCAGGAGCACGTGGACTACATACTGTCCTGGAACCCAGACTTCAAGATCCCGGAGCTACCAATCGACGACGACATGACGGAGGAGCAGGAGCAGCGCAGCATGCACCTCTACGCCATGGACTACTTCAGGGAGCTCCGTCGCAGGAAACGCGCGCTGCAGGAGTGGGTCAAGACCCAGGTCGCCGACCGTGGCTACGCCGAGATGCCCCACGAGAAGGCTCAACCTCCAAAGAAGTACGACGAGGATGGAGAGGAACTGGCTTATCTGGGGTTCGGCATGTATGGTGACTAGCTTCTGTTTCGCTACATACTGCATTGACTGAAACCGGAGGTGTGTGCCTCGTCTATATTTTTCAATCCTGTATCTTCGCCTGATGATTCAGCTTAATTCTATCTGTCGTCTTTGAGGGCCGGCAGCTACATAACTTGCACACTTATTCGATCTCCGGTGAGAAATAGAAACTTCTTCAGTGTACAAGACTGACAAAATCAATAATGAAGAATGAGTCGACCAAACTTTTTTTTTAGACAAAAGGGGTTTCCCCCAGGTTCAATTAACATGCAACCAGAGAAAGCGTTCAGGTTCCAGTTTATCAGAAGAACATACGCTCACAAGAACATCCAAGCACAAACATCAGAAGACAACTAAGGGGAAAGAACACTACTGCGCACCAACAAATCTAAAAACATCATCTCCACGCAATCCTCATTAGTTCTCCACGGGACTTCATCAGGAGCAACAGATTACGATCCAACAGGCTTGAATGAGCATCCGCGCACAACACCCGCCACCTCCTGATGCAAGTACACACATTTCTTCAAACCACCTCCATGCCGAGCCAGCTTTTTCCCTGAAAACAATGTTTATTTCTTAGAGACCATAGGGACCAAAGTACAACAGAGCAGAATATGTTTAGCACAGTATTTTTTTTGTTACTAACCCACCACCTCGCAACTGATTCAAAATCAGAGCCAACCTGAACCCCAAAAATACCAGAAATTTCCTCCCAAATTTTGAAAGCCACAAAGCATTTGAAAAAAATAAGGTGATCAATCGCCGTCAGGCTTTTGTTCCTCATTGACGACAACATATCCGATTGAACAACAACCTCAATCAGAAATCGAGGGAGACATGCGAGCACAAGCATATCCCGCTTTATTTGTATCTCTCCTAGTAAAAGAAAACGAAAAAAAAAACATGGAACTCGGAAATAGTAACACTCATGAAGAATGAGTCGACCAAACCTTTTTTTATTTGGCGACCGTTGTCAGGCTTTACTCCTCATTAGCGAAAACATATCTGATTGAACAACAACTTCAATCAGAAATAGCATGTCCCGCTTTATTTGCATCTCTCCTAGTAAAAGAAAATGTAAAAAACCCTGGAAGACAGTAACACTCAGTAGTGTTCTTCCTTAGGTTTGTAAGGTTGCCTTCACAGAGGAGGTGAAATTGGTCCAGCTCAGTGTGTCGTTTTTGTACTGATCAACGAGCTGGAAAATGCATCGTTGAACCGGCGGGCATTTGCTCCGGGCATGTGGCAAGTTTTAATTGGCTTAAGCTATTGCGTTTGGGACCACAGCAGCAAGCAGCAGCTATCATACGGACTATGAATACAACCGAGTGGGACCAAGAATTAAAAAACCTGCCCCCTCTCCACACCACACGAATGCCAATCTATTTTCTCCATCTGAGGGGCGACGCGGGCTCGCCGGCAGCAGCGTGAGTGGACGTGGTCTGCGGGGCCGGCGGTAGCGCGGGACTGGTTGGCCGGCGGTCAAGTCGAGCGGGCGGGGCGCGATTGAGCGGGGCAGCTGGCTACGCGCGTGGGGGTGGGCAAGGCCGCGGCTGTGGTTGACTTGCTCGTGGGTGCGCTTGAGGAGAGGCAGCATGGTCGTAGCCGGAGATGGTCGGCGTCGGGGCGGCGTGGTGATGGGCACCTGGGCGGGGCCCCTCTCCGAATGGCGGCGCAGAGCACTCAGCACATGCTGCCGCGTCACGCGTGTCCGTCCGCGCCGTAGCAGACGAGGATGGCGTGGGCGCCATCGCGGGCGCACCTGAGCATGATGCTCTTGTTGCCAGTCTCCGCGTTGTTGCTCCTCTATCGCTACCCCCGCCGTCGCGACACGGGCGGAAGCATCGGCAATGGCGGCGCAGGGTGCGGCTGCTCCGACGGGCATCGGCCCCCGGAGCATCGCCGGTGGCGTCCTACGCGGTCGAGTGAAGCGGGCCTGTGCGGGGGAAACCATCCCGGGTCGAGCCATGCCGGCGCCATCTCGGGTCGACCTCAACCTCAGGCATGGCCACCTGCGAGTGGGAGGCGGTGCGCCACGACGTACGGGCGCTACTGTCTGCGTTACTCCGTACACGCAGCAGTCAATGCTCAGGTCGTCGCCACCTCTTCGATGTGTGCCGGCGACGGTCGTCGGCTCGTCGCTCGCCTCCGCGCTGAGCTGGACGTAGCGGTGCCAGAGCAGCCGACCACAGTGGCCGTAGCGGTGTCAGAGCAGCCGGCTGAGCTGGACGCCCGAGCTCGTGTCCGGTGTACCGACGGCGACCGCGAGGATGACGACGAAGCGCCGCCGCCGTCCACAACCTCGCCTCAACGCCCCCCGCGACCTCGCCCGACGGCCGCCGTCCGCAACCTCGCCGTCGTCCGCGACTTTTCTCGCCTCGCCTGGACGCCCGAGAGGAGGGGATGGGGATGGATAGGTTGCGATGGAGGACCACACATGTATTCATTGGCGTATACTCCCTGTAGCAGTGGACCTCACACATTTTTGCTGGACCAATCAGATGCTGATTTCAGCCAAGCTCACATGCCGCCGGGTTCTATTAGTCCACTCACGATACGAGCTTAACTATTAACTTCCGATCTAGTAGCACCGTCTTCTTAAACCCAGGTATCTGTGATCATAGGAACAAATGAGACATGAACCCATTAACAGCTGAATAAAAATACTCAATGGCATACTTCGTGTTTCAGAAATTTTACTATCAACACGCAACTTAAATGGAGTCGTTCTAATAGTTAAGTGTGGGAAATTTCTTTAACTCATAGTAAAAATAGTTTTGATTAACATCGAGAACATGCAGCATATGAACATAGCGTAGTGCAGCTATTAGTTGTATCTTGATTTTTTTTTTACAGGAAGTGTGAGCTTTATTAATTAGGCATAATAGAGTTACGATCGATTAGTTTTTATGTTTACTGATGAGTATAACATGATACCATGTAGCATAACAAGGGGACAATGTTACACAAACATAACATGCCAAATAATATTAGAATAGTTATCACATAATTGAAAACAGAGGATCTTGACAACTGTTTCAAATTCGGAAGAATTGCACAGAGGGACCATGTTGCAACTTGGAAATCTCTGATTCCATAACAGAAAGTCCATTTAGATGCAGATAAGTATTGAATGAATGGATACTCTAAGATAGAACAAGAAAAGTACAGTTGATCTATGCTATACTTTTATTAGTTTGAAGCATAAAGAAAAGTCTAAAAATAATAAAACCCTTTATTAGTTTGGGCAGTTAACCATGTCTGACAACAAGTACTAATTGCATAGTCTAATTGCTTATTTTCAGAGAAGAAGATTTAGATAAAATCTTGTTACCCAATCAGTCTATGGACCCATCAGTCACATCATTCAGTGGCGTTTGTCCCAGTCTTGGCCTCGGCATGCCACATACAAAAGCCGATACGCCGTAGGACTATTGACACATTCAGGAAGAGCTACATTGCTAGTTAACTATCCTAGATAGCCAGGTGATGCCCCGGCAGCTGCTTACTGCACGGGGCAACCGGGGACACTGACTCCCGGCGCCGTCGGGCAACTAGCCAAGTCACAATGGTCATCGACCTGCAGCCCCCACCAGTTGATACCGTTGATGCCTCTCGACTGCAGAAAGACGAAGGACGCGATGCCCATGAACGCCACGCCGGCGTCCAGCGCGGCCGACAGCACGTAGTTGTGGCGCGCCCACCATGCCTTGTACCGCCGGTACACGAAGTGGTTGAAGGTGAGCCCGACGGCACCCCACATGATGTAGTTCACGGACCGCGCCGGCGGCATCAGCCCCGTGGCGCTCAGCAGCACGGGCATGTTGACGAGCCGGATCCACCCCCTTTCCGGGAAGGCCCGGGACAGCGCCCACACGGGCACCGGCGCCAGTGCCCCGGCGAGGAAGAAGTAGTTCATCTTGGTGTAGCGGCCGAGGCTCCCAAATATGCGCTGCGGGCCGACCACGCCCCAGATGATAGACGCATTGTAGAAGACGTCGTCGCCGGGGCACGTCCACGGGCTCCCAGCCGGCAGCCTCGCCGGGTCGCAGATGTTGCTCACGCTCTCCAGCAGCCACCATGAAGTGCTGAAGTAGACTGTCGATGCCAGCACGGTCCCCACGAGCTGGACGGCGAACATGGACCGCGGCGGGATCTTCATGTAGTGGCCCAGCTTGAAGTCCATGAGGAAGATGATGGCCTGCGACATGCTGATGTAGCCATATGTCTTGAACACGACGTTCGCCAGCGGCCTCCCTGGGTACAGGTACCCAATGATGAGCTCGGCCACCACATTGACAGGTTGCTGATTGGTGGTGGCGGTGATGATGCCGATGGGGAGCGTGAAGAGGAATGCCAGCCCTGCCGCCAAGAGCACGCCCCAGTAGGGGAGCTGCAGCTCCTTCCTGAACCCTCGCAAGTGAATATAGAGAGGCCGAGCACCAGCACCAGCATGACATGGAACCACCACTGTGGCACCACCGCGTAGTTCTTCTTCATTAGCCTCGTGTGTACGTCACCCTTCTGCTGCCCGCTCACCGTCGCCTTCATCTGCTGCCATATCGATCTGCCAGATATTCAAATTAAGTGTCGCAACATTCGATCCAATAAACCGCTGCTTCAGTTGATTGCACAAACAAATGCACACCTGCCGTGGAAGAGGGCGACGTGGGACAGAGTGGCGGCCAGCGCGGCGAAGGTGAGGCCGTAGTAGAAGGCGAAGAAGATGCTCAGGTTGATCTGCCCGGCGGCGTCGTACCCGGCCTGGCTGAACTCGAAGGTCGCCGGGTCGAGCACCTGGCTCACGTTGTACTGGCTGCCGTTGGCCATGAACATATTGGAGGAGATGATGGGGAAACGCCTGGCGTCGTACGCGTTGCTCCAGTACGCCACGGGCAAGAGCACGTAGACCACCAAAAAGAATCCCGCCATCACGTTCATGATGGCGAACGCCGGCGTGCCCAGCGGCGTGCCCAGGAAGCCGGCCACCGTGGCCCAGTCGAGGCCGAACGACCCAACGCCGAGCCCGTAGACGCCCGAGCCGATCTGTTGCGCCGTCACGGAGTTCCTCCACACAAGGCACACCACGGAAATGGTGGAGATGGTCGGGAAGAGGAAGTTGGGCACGACGTAGTAGGCGAAGCTGGAGGTCAGGACGAGGAGGAAGAACTGTAGCCTCGTGATCCCTCCCTTGGGCCTCTTCTCCTTCTCGTGCAGCGCTCTGAAGAGCGAGACCTGCACCAAGTTGCACGGCCACCACATGTAGGGGGAGTCCACCAGGTACTTCCTGAAGAGACCAGCCCAGCCATAGCCCATGAGCTGCCCCGGCCGGTACCAAAAACAAGTCAGAAGTGCCAGATGAAACCTGAACTGAAACGATCAAATTTCCAAGAAAGCAACCCCAGATGTCGAGTAACAATCACCTGCGTGGTTTGAGTGAGGAGCATGGCGGCGAGCGGGTTGATGTCCCGGTGGTAGAAGGCCTTGACGATGGTGACGATGCCGACGGCATAAACATAGCTGGAGCCAGTGTTGGCAAAGATGGTAATGAGGACGTGCTCCTTGAGGTTGAAGGGCCCTGGGTTGAGGGAGAAGGACCAACGGGTGCCCTTGAACCCGAGGACCTTGGTGGGGAGGCATGCGGCCATGAGCCTGCCGAGCGGCAGGACCACGATCTGCACCGAGAGGGAGGATATGTAGAGAGGGTTCTGACGGTAGCTGAAGAACTGGTTGCAGAAGGCCAGGAGCGCGCACGAGATGAGCCCCAGAAACCACGTCCTGAACGTCAGCACCGGCAATGTCGGGTCGTCCGTGATCGGCACGGTGAGCCGAACCTCCTCGATTGGACTGTCGTCCACTTCATCTGCACAAGCTCGTTCGCGGTGACAAAAAGGGAAAATCAGTCCACCACAGTGGAGGGAAGCTCGGGACTATGTTTTCCGAGCAGGAAGACTCACCTGTGTCCGTCCCTGCACTACGTATCTCCGAGTTGCTGAGATGGAGCTGTGGTGTCTCCTCCATTATTGCAGCGCTGCTCTCCTCGCCGGTCTCCTCTAGTAGACCCTGCCAAATGACAAGAGAGCTAGAAAAGGTTAGGCGGCGATTCTCGTCCGTATATGTGGACTAGAAGAGCTTGCATTTTTTTTCCGAGAAATAAATTCGTCCATGGGCAGCACCATTTTGGGAAGGAATCTTTCTTTTCACAACCAGACAATACAGTTTGTGGATGACATCTTAGCACGCAACCCAAGTAGGAACACAAATGCACCTGGAGGAGTGACGAATCGACTGGCTCGCTGCCGCCGGCTTGGTGCTGACCGCCGGCATCGCCGCCGCCGCCGCGCCCGCCCCGTGCCCTGCTGCTGCCTGCGGCTGCTGCCAATCCCATATTCCGCCTCTTGTTTCTCTCCAGCAGGGGCCTGATGAGTGGGATTGATGAGTGACACTCGAATGAGGAGAAGGAGCTGAATCGGATGAGCAAGAACAGACTAGCCGAGGGAGATGAGTATATAGGAGGGAGATGGTACTGACCGTTTCAAATCGTGGAGGGGTTTGTCGCAAATCAACAAATCAGGGTCCCCGTCGCCATTAATTCCGTCCAAACGGCTAGAAATCTCCACGGGAGATGGAGCGGGAGCCCATCGTCGTCGATGAGTGAGGATGAGGACCGAGGAACAGGAAAGGAGAAGCAAGAAGCAGAGAAGTCAGTAGGGCGAGTGGCTCAGTGCGTTCCTTCCTTTTCCTTCCTTTTGGCGACGCAGACTGTTGCCTGCTCGCTGCTGTTTGGGTACAGGGTGCAGGGGCCCGAAGGCATGTAGTACAGTACAACAATTCACAACTGGGCTTAATCAGGTAAAAAAAATGTATACAGTCGTCTCGCTCTGGCATCGGCGCTGCAGTAGATACGGATTTCCGTCATTCCTTCGAACCTGCACCTGCGCGAATAGGGCTCTGCGCGCCCATGTGGTGGCTGTTGCTTGCCTGGTCATCAAAATTAGAATTATCCAACGTCCACACTCAAATTATTCATACCCATCAGAGATTACGTTGACAAATGGGTACATTTTCCCCAGTAGATAAGATTGCACGAATAGGACCTCTCCTATTTGCCCCCTCAGCTGACGAAACTGTAATTGCAGATCGAATATCTTCACAATGGAAGAAGCGTGGTCATGGAAGATTGCGTGCAAAGTTAGAAGGCAAGAGGATAAGTCGCGGTCTCGCTAGGATAAGATGATCTCCAACCGGGCGATGTATTTCCGACGTTCAAAAGTGGGGCGAGCGTCCGTTTGCGTCGCTCTGCGGATATATTTTGACCGCGTGTTCGTTTTCGTCTGAGTGTGCTTCTAGTAGGGCAACATATTTAAAAAGTATAGAAACTACTACATAGAAACTACACAAGTAGAAATCTAAACTACCTTCTGCCCGACGGCCCCGTCGTTGCGCCCGTCCCTCGTCTGCTTCTCCGCCGCCTGACGTGCGGCCGCTAGAGCTCGGTGCGCCGTTGCGTCCTTTAGCAGCTACAGCCTTAGCATCTCGCTCGCCTCCTCGGCCTTCTTGAGCGTCTCGAAGGAGTCGACAAGAGCCCTCTCGCTCCGCTGCCTTCTCCTAAAGGGGTAGGCGCATCGGGGTCGTTGGAGGACCATGAGATGTCGGAGTCGTCCTCCTCTCGCGGTTGCGGCGGCCGCCACCCTGCGGCATTCCATCTCGGCATCGAACGCCACGTGGGCCGCTCGCTCCTCCTCTACTTCCTTCTACGCGTCAGCCAGAACTTGGCGTCCCTAACCGGGTCGAGGAGGTCGTCGATGTTGTCGTCATCGTCGAACTCCTCGTCGGAGCCCGAGGCCGAGGAGGTGGAGTCGGAGGTAGAGGTGGAGGTGGAGGCGCGGCGGCGTGGCCACGCGCCGGCCGCGCTCACCGATGAGGTTGTGCGGCGGCTAGGGTTTAGTGTGGGGGGAGATGATGCGCGCGTCCCTGTTTATATAGGTCGAAGGCAGGCGATGGCCGCGGCACGCGTGGCATCGCCATTACTTCGTGCGCAGAGGTAGGCGACGGCCGCGCTCCACGCGAGACATCGCATTTACGCGGCCGTAGACTGCCGAAGCGACGCCTCGACGCCGATGCATCGGCGGCTGGCCGAGAAGACGCATCGAGTGCGGGTCACGCGTCGGGCGGGCCCGCGTAGCGTCCGTAGAGACACATCCGAGGCGCATATTTGGACTAGGTTTGCGTCGCCGCGGACGCCCGGTCTCTTTGCGTCACTCCGTCGGAGGGGTACCGGATGCATTTTCGGTGCGGGTGGACGCAAACGGTCGCTCGGCCGTCCGTTTTCCGTCGCCTCTGTTGGAGATGCCCTAGGTCGTGGAAAATAGGATAAATACTCTCCCATGGAAGCAATTTGGTGCATATGAGCACCGATGCTATCGATTTTAAAAATATTCAAAAAATGTACTTATGTGTTTCAAAAAACCATCAAATCATAATAGGTAATTATTTTGTTAGAGTAAATTTTAGCTTTTACCATTAAATTATACATTTGAGACACTAATTATTCGTTGAGCCAAAATTTATGGATCCGTCTACACGGTAGCCCCCTGGCTGAAACTATTTTATTTTGCCGAAAATGGAAAATGGTTCTATAGCCTCAAAGCGAGACTTTACCAAAATAGAAAAAAAGTGATCCAATGCTCTGAAAGCGACAACTTAAAATATATGTGGTTCCTTGCACGAACAACTCAAGTTTTTTCAAAAAAAAAATTGTCCCTCTCATTATTCCGTCTTCCCGTCTGCATCTAAATTATCGGTAGAATCTGGATGTATTTAACTATCAATTTTCACACTAGGTCCATCAAAACTTACGGTGTTTACGCTAGGTGCATGAAAAACTTACGGTGAAATTTAGGGTCGTTACATCTACATGTAAAAATAAGCTATAGACTAGATTAAAAATTACATCCAACTGAGACAAAATGGGCACAAAGTTAATACAGTATGAAAATATTAATCCAACTGAAATAAAATCATGCACGGAGTTACATGCCCGTGTGCAAAAAAAATACAAGCAATTGAAACAAATTAGGCATAGGTTATATACCGTGGGCGTGAGGGCTCGTGACTGCGGCGCGCGGATGCTTGCGGGACGTGATGTGCCGGCGGTGGAGCGGGGCGGTGGCGCTGGCGGTAGATGGAGAGGAGAAGCGGCAAGGTGCTGGGCTGGCTTCTTGGCTCTGCCATCTGCATCAGGGCGTGGTGGCCGATGGTCAACCAAGAGCCATGCTGCAATAATTAGTCAACAAGAGATTGTGTGCCAAGTTACGACCAAGAAGATAAAGTCGTGGATATGGGTACCTTGAGGAAAATTAGATAAATACCCTTCTAGTGAATTCCACCTTTTATTTCCTAATTACGTATTTGTGACACTAACTAGACCGTAAATTCATATAGACTATTCCCTCCGTACCGGGTTATTGGGCAAATAGGCACTTCAAGAAACAAACTTGATTACTAATTTAATCAATAAAATATAAGATGTATATTAAAAAAAATTGGAAATATTTTTTGAATACGAATCCAGTGGTATAATTTTTGTGGTATATATCTTATATTTTATTGAATAAAATTGTAGTCAAATTTATTTCTTGAATACGTAATTGTCCTATAAACAGGTATGGAGGGAGTACACATTTAAGAAGCCTTGCGTTCTTGCTTTCTGGTGCGTGTTCATTAGTCAAGGTGTTAGATAATGACCGGAGTTCAGAAATATCAATGGAGCATATGAATAGATAAAAAGTCTGGTCATAATCATCAATAGTGTCCTCCACTATTTACAGTCCATACTGTCCTATCAAACAATAAAAGCAAAATGCCAAAGTGGTGTTAAACCGTACTACTAAATACAGTAGTTGATGGATTCGTAGAATAGATAGTAGTAAAAAATATCCTGCGACAGGCGTGTTCAAAATGCCAACGCCAAGCTCGTGGAGAAGCAGAAGGTGTTGCTGGACAAAGCCGCCAAGAAGTTTGAGGTCGACCCCAAGAAGACTTGCGGGGAGCACCACAAGACACTTCGTCGTCGAGATGTAGATATCTCTTGAGGCCGACGCAAAACGAACGCTAAAAGTGTGCGCGCTTGTCCGTTGAGGGTATGTCTAGTGGGCCGATATAATTTTTTTCCCAAGACAGCGTCAAGGTCGCCCGCGCTGGGGCTGTGGTTCCCACACGCGACCAGTAGATTGGCACGTTTTCGCTGCCATTTCACGCGCGCAGGAAGCGGCTTGTGCAGATCGGCATTTCCTGCACCGCCGCGGCTATATATGGTCGACGCCGGTGGGCGAGAAGGGCACATCTTAACCCTACAAAATTTCCATGGCCGAACACGATTGCACCTGGGCTCGCCTTGTTGAGATGGCCCACCGCGCCTATCTGGATGATCCGAACCTCGCCGCCATACACGCGGTGGAGGCGTTCGCCGAGAAGTAGACGGCCACATATGGCCGCTAGGCCGAGCAGCTGGAGGCGAACGCAAAGACGAAGGTAGAGGAGGCGGAGGTGACCATGCTCCACCTGCATGGGGAGCTCGCGGAGGCCAGGATGGAACTCGCGGCGGCGAGGGTGGTGATGGTGGAGGTGGCCGCAACGCCGTCATCCATGCTATCGACGACGAGGACGACAACGACACCGGCTTCTTCCCCGGCGATGTCGATGTGAGCGCCGTGCAGCGGGCGCTGCTCGCGTCGTTCGAGAGCCTCCCTGAGGGCTCCGGTCGTCGTCAGGCTCTGCCGGCGGAGGCGCAAGCGTGGATCGTCCGCGAGAACCGTGAGCTGGAGGAGGCCATCGCGGCGAGGGACGAGGTGGGGCGGCAACGATAAGGGACAGGGCCGGCTACCACGCAGACCTGGCGACGGTCGCAGAGCAGGAGGCGGCGCGTGCAGAGGCAAAGGAGGAGGATATGGCGCGCTTGCGCGTGACGTCGGCGGAGGTCATGACGCGGGATGTGATGGTGGCGGCGCAGAGAGTCCAATGGGACTCTGCTCTAACCGAGGGACTCGAACGCCAGCGGCGGCGCAAAACGGAGGTCGCCCAGATGCGCTCCAACGACAGCGCCGGCCCATCGGATCACGCCGGTGGCTAGTAGTAGGCCGTGTGACGGCGTATAATACGGTCGTCGTAGTTTTAAGTTAACTCGACTAACCATATGTGTAAAGATGTTTCTTTTGGCCAACTAATCTCTACTACTTAAAAAGACTAAAGTGGTTCCTTATTCTGCCAGCCATCACAATACGTCAATTGCTTCGTCGTTCCTTTTCCCTCGTCGCGCTTCCTCGTCCGTGGTCCACATGGGCCAGGCCCAAATCCCGCTACCGAGCCACGACTTGGTCTCTTCGTCAAACGACAAACCCTAACCATCCCCGCCGCCGCAGCTCGACATGCCTCCCCAGCCGCCGCCACAGTCCCCGGGGGCCCCCGTTTTCCCGCGGGCGACATCTACGGTGCTCCCGGACCCGGCGCGGATCTTTGCCCCCGAGCTCCTCGTCGCGCCGCTCCCCACCAACTCCTTCCTCCACAACTTCGCACTCAACAATGGGGACCAGCCGGAGTACACACACCCGTAGTTGGTCAAATCCGCCGCCGGGGCGCTCACGGTCTGCTACCCCAAGAGCGTCCAACTCCCCGCCCTTCCACGCCCAGACCTTCATCGCTGACCTCACCGTCTCGTCCCCGTCGTATGCCGCCGCGCCGCGCCCCACCGCATCGCCGCCTTCAACGACCTCTCCGTCACCCTCGACTTCTCCCTATCGCTGTGCGCGTTCCTCGTCTGCGGCAGCCCCTTCTTCACAGTCGCCACTGCGGGGGTCTCCGTCGACATCTCCCTCGCCTCCGTCCACGCCTTCCTCGAGGCCGCCCCCAGTAACAACACGCTCACCAGGTGGCGCCTCTGGATGAACAGCATCCAGACCTTCCTCCTCTATGCTTTCGCGCCGATCCGCCTTTCGATGTCCAGCGTCACGCAGCTCGCGGCGCCCGGCTTCTCCGGCGTCATCCGTGTCACCTTCCTACCCGACGAGGCCATGGAGACAGTCCTTGACCTGCACAGTGGCTGCTTCCTGACGGCCGGGAGGCCGCGCTGAACCGTCCCTTCTCCAACGAGGCCATGGGTTGTGGACTATTTGTGTTAGTAGCGCGAAGTATTGTCTAGCAGTCCAAGCCCATTCGAAGTGATCTGCCTCTGGTCTATCTCACGCACCGGAACTCCTAATGGAAACATGGGAATATAGAGTCTCGATTGCCGGCGGGCAGTGGACAACGGCTAATGATGGTGTTTGCGGCGCAAACATGCGGTGGGGTGGCTTTGGGAAAAGTAGAACAGAGGCACTGGCTGTGGTTAAGCAGAAGCAGCCAAGCAGGGGCATGCCATGCAGTCGTTTGGAAGACTGAGAGGAAGGGAATGGAGCAGAATCTTATCAGAGGTATAAACGTTTTATTCAGTGAGATTTCAACATTTGTGTAGTTAAGAGTTTCAGCCATTCAGTGATTGTGCATCTCAGTATTGTATTTCAGACTTTGAGTGATGAGGTGCTTAGTGCTTTTCTCATGTTCTGAATTGCAGATTTGACTCACTTAATAGTGGCACTGTATCATACTTGAGTCAAAATGTTGGTGTGAATTTTGTGGAAGGAGAGCCTGATGTAATGCCATGGGAGCCGAACAATTGATGAAAACTAATGGATCCTGGCAACACATGGATGTGTTAATCATGTATGTGAATACTGCACCATGAGGATACTTCCGCAGCTACATTTTGTAGAAATATACTGTTTTTGTACTACCAATTTTCCTAACTCGTGGCAAAACTTCAGCTACTTTTTCCATGACGCAGTGTAACTGTGGACATTTCGATCACTGGTAGCTGGATGGTGTCAAATTTTCGAAGTGAAGTGGGTAATTCAAAGTTTTCTATCAGCAGGCATCTCTATTATTTTCTGCTACAAAACTAAGTTTCAGTGGTATAAAAACATGTGTTCTCTGAAATACCTATAATTTGACCAAGCTGTTAGGCTGTGTAAAAAGTTCGATGGCCTTAAGAGCTTGCAAACTGTAGACAAGAAGATCAAGCTGGTCCAAGGTGCATATGGATCTCCATTTCTGTCTAAGATTGAATGACGGAAGGTACGATTGATAAATCGACGATTACTGACATTTCCGGTCTACCCAGAGCCATAGTGCCCGAGTTCAAGGTGAACAAGGTGAGTGCGAAACGCAGACGTGCTGATATATTTTTTTGCAGTCGTATATGTTTTATTTGTTTTCTCCTTATTTCTTTGATTTCCTCTACCTATGATATTTTTGGTACTACACAACCTGGTTGTGTTTCTACTAATTTATTATGATCTACTTGGCTTCCTGAATAGTAGCATATATGGAAGCATGATGAATTTAGTATGTAGTGCTATTCTTTGTTAAAGTATGTATTCGTTCTTAGTGAGCCTGTGAATGTGGTTATCATCATGACCAAACGTTAATTATGACAGGGATACTAAGAAAATCGAACTGAAGATAATGTTAATGAGATGGCAGAGGAAGATGCTAAGTCTACTTCATATTGATTATTGGGCGGTTGATTGCTTTATGAATTAAAACGGAAATCAATTTTTCATTCTGTCCATATTCAAGAAAAACCCATAAGGTTCAGAGGTTGCATTTGTGTACTCATCCAGTAATAATGCGTAGATGATAACTCTCAAAATTATTGTGCTCTTATGTTAGTTCATCTTCCTGATCGTTGAACTTCAAGGATTCTTTACTCTTGATCTTTTACATTTTTATATATGGATGGGTATCTTCCTGAATTGTCTTGTTTTCGGTGCGACTGACTATGGAGTTGCCTCGCTTATATTTCAGACTGGAAATGTTCTCGGTCTCTCTTTGTAAGCATGTTTCTATCAACTCTTGCTTCATATGGCTCACCAATTTCTGTTATAATTTCTCTTATCACTGATAGTTTTTTTGTTCGTCCTTGTTGTATCATTTTACTTCTACTGGGTTGATTAAGAAGCTCTCATTTCACTCTACTGGGTAAATTTTTAAATTTTATTGAGTAGTGCTCACTTCTACAATTTTTCATTGTGCATTTATTTACTCTCTGCTTCTATGGATAATATTACAATGAACGTGTCTCAGTGGGTTGAGAGGGTTCATGGAAATGCATTCCGACGTTCCTTGTTTCTCTAATCTCGGGAGATTATCTCAGTTGATGGATATATAAGGATATGTAGTGGTTTCTAAATTCAAGCATACATGGGAAATAGTCCTTGTGGAGGGGGCATAGCATCACAAAAGCGTTGGCGAGGTAGACGGTGGATACAGAGATCACAATTGGGTTTGTCAAATCTAACTAGAAGCCTAAATTTGTAAGGATGTTCAACACATATCGACAGACACAGTAGAATGGATCGGAATTAGAAGGTTCAATTCATTTGAAGCAAAATACAGGCTAAATCGTTCATACTGAAGTTCAGAAGAGCAATGATGGCGTGGTATATAGGTATAGCTGAAGCTTATTAGACTCATTATTGTAGAATACAAATATATACATCTTTGAGATGGCTGAATTAGGATGGCTAGCTGTACAACATTGAGTTATACAGTATATTGTTGCTTAAAGCATACGAATATGCAGAAAGACTGAGCACCACCGAAAATAGTGAATATGAATATGAATATACAGTACATTGTGGCCTAGCCAAGGGTACATATTGTTGCATCGGTGGTGGAGCAGAGCATATCCATGTCAAAACCAAGTTTGTAGTATTATGAATCTACTTTGAGTGACATAATTTGTAGACGTCCCTTGTGCTTGAAACGAAAATGACACTGTATTTGTAAGTAGAGATTTTCTAAGCATGTATTTTTCCTTACCCTTGTTTACACCTCAACTTGGAAATATGTATGCCTGCATTCGCCATCTTACACCAAAAACCAATAAGAATATTGAACTAATTTATGTTGTGCTGATTTAGTGATTTTGCAAAGTTTCGCTAATTATTTTTTTATCAAACATGTGCTTCAAAATATTGCCTCCTTACAGGGTGTTCCCTATTGGTTGGCTGCTAGAATTTTGACTTTTCATGGCATGCAAAATGATGTGTTGTTGTTCACAGCATAGCCTTCTTGTCTACGTGTGGTATAAAATTTGTGTAGGGAAGTAATGAAAAGTAAATCTGACTACAACACAAATAGTCCATCTGTCATATATATATGTAAATCATATTCCATATTATTCATTTCACTACATTGTTATTCATTCTTCAATACTTTCTCAGGAAATTGCATGCTAAAAATTTAAACACAACCTGATGAGCCGTCAACCTACTGGAGCTATTGAATGCTAAACATTTCCCCATGATATTTTTTCAATAAATGCAATTTATATATAATCCAGATTGGCAGATGGGTATGTGGTTATGCCATCGAAATTGGTTCTTGTTTACCAGACAAATTGTTGGTGGATATGAAAAGGGCAAAAACAATTCCTTGAAGATGGGAGGCCAAATAAGCAAAGCGTTTACACCCAAACCATTTTGATTACTACGTAACATCCAACTCCAAATCATTTTAACCAAATGTTTTTGTGCCCCAGTGGCAACACATGTTTGAGATGTTCGAATATTCGCATGCATTGTGTTTATTTACTCAATAGAAAGGAATGGCAACGTGTGGCAATTTTACTATGAATATAAAAGTGTTGTTTGGACTAATCAGAAAATAACTATTCCTTACAATAATACATCCAAAAGAAAAGGTTATTGAGTTGATAGTGATGATGATCCAGAACACGGGTTTCAGACTTACCGTGGGACAAGAAGACCTAGAACTTGAAACCACGCAAAGGCACAATATTGTCTTGTTATTGCGTTCGGCATTATCATGTTGTAGTAAGTTATGATATTCCTGATTTGTTTTGATTTTTCATAGTGAGTTCAAAATTATATATGCACCGAGAAATGAAATTTGAGAAGCCGTGATCATCGTGATCGACGGGCCTACGTCGACTCAGGATGCGTCGGCGTCGCCCAACCCCTTATTCTAATTTAGCATGCACCACCGGTCTGTAATATGATCACGCGCCCAGTACTTTGATCGCCGCTACTCTGATCGCGACGATTCGGCGGAAACGATCTCTTTTGAATGCAAATTATTTGAATTTCTTGATTGGGGCGGAGTTTGGGGGACGCGGCTGGGGAGCGATGTCCCCCAAACGCGGCACGAACAAAACACGTCCCCCAAACGTTAGATCCGGCGCGCTTTGGGGGACGGTTTGGGGGACGCGACTGGAGATGCTCTAAGTAGCTGTTGGTAAAGGAGAAAAATGATTATGTGAGTAAGAGAGAGATACTGTGTGATGCCGTACCGACATTAGAGGTGAAGCTAAGCTAAGTAGATGTTGGTAAATGAGAAGGATGATTATGTGAGTAAGAGAGAAAAAGATTGTGGGATGGAAAGTCCCTTAGTATTATTTCCTCCACACAAATACATAACAGATTGCATTGAATGCACGCAGAGTAGTAATCTCCACCACACAAATAAAGGAAGCAGACCAGCCTGGGTTGAGTTACGAGTTTCCTTTCGGAGGTGGCGTTTTGGCTTATAGGAGCAAATGCTCCTATTATACAAAGTAATTAAAAATAATTTAAAAAATGTCAAAAAAAATTGATATAAATTTTTTGGTGTACATCGTGACATTCTATGTTCGTACAAAAATTTCTGTGGGAAAACAACATTTTATGTGGTATGTACGAAAAAGACAAAAAAATATGTTGTACGTAGTCGTGTTAAAGGATCAAAATTTATCTTTTTCACAGGAGCCACATAATTTTTTTTTTTTAAAAAAAAATTGTGTACCAACATGAAATATGTAGATGTACATGTAAAAAGTTTAGTTTAGAATTTTTTAACACTTCGAAATATGGGTTCACATAATGAGAGAAAATGCTCCTATGAGCCAAAGTGCATTTCCCGTTTCCGGAGATCTACCTACTACTTATTACTACTCTTCGATCTAAATTAATTGATTTTTTTTTCGTTTAAGTGGAGTCAATTAATTTGGATTGGAAGGAGTACTATTTTTCAAATTCATATGCCATATTTTAAGACAATGTTTATTGCATTCGAGCTAAGAAGAGTGAAGCATGAAAATAATTACATAACTAAAATTTAAACAGATGTTGCTTGTTTGTGGATTGTGCGATTGCATGCACACGCTTACACCGTTAGGCCATATAACTTATTTAAGTAGGTTATTAAACCACACATAGGTAAAAAGTAAAAAAACAATTTGATTGAAGATAAGTAGGATTCCAAAGACATGTGTTATTATATTTATGAATATTAAAGTATTGTTTGGACTAATTAGAAAAGAAGTATTCCTTCAGTTATGACGGCCCAAAATACAGGTGTGGAACTTACCGCCGAAGAGTAACAAGAAGACCTAGAACATGAAACCATGTAGATGCAATACACTGATATCTTTTATTGGGTTTGGTACTATCATTTTGTAGCACATTATGATATCCTGATTTGTTTTAAATTTTCATATTGAGTTATAAATTATATATGTGTATTGACAAATAAAATTAGAGGACCCGCTGCAACGCACGGGCATTTGTACTAGTAGTTAATGACAAACTTTTTGCTTATATTTATCACTGCTCGGCGCGTCCGTATAGAAGCAGCGCGGACGCTCAGCGCAACCGTGTAGCGTCTACGCAGCAAATACATAGCATATTTGGGCCGTGATTGCGTCTCCGTGAAAGTCACTATGCGTCGAGCTGTTGGACTTGGATGCAAACACATTTTTCGATCGTGCGATCGGAAACGAACGCTCATCGGGCCTGTTGGAGATGCCCTAAATTACAAATATATTCATGCGGAAATTGCCAGCGCACACGCATATTTGTACGGAGTATATGTTCTTTATGTATTTGTTGCATTTTACAAGACAACAAGACTTCATCTTATAAGGTGATCTCCACATTCTTAATTTAGCTACGTGGGACTAAACTTCACGTACCTTTCAACTGCTGGTTCCTCCATAGATTTTTGGAAATGTATTTGGGCTGAGTCCCACCATCCCAACTGGACAACTCTAAGTTTGAATGATGAGTAGTACATAATATTGCTTGGGCTCTTTATGCAACGGCGCTCAAGTCAGAAGAAGTACAAAATCTTTGCTTTCTTACCTACATTATGTATTGAAGGGTAAGTCATGTCAAAAAAATTAATCGATGCACTAGACAGCTCGTCATACGTATTAAAGATTGCATGGCAAGTCTTGCATGCCTAATATTTTATTTCTCGTCATATTAATCGATGTACTGACATCTTCTACAGGGCGATATAGCATTGAGAAGATATCTCCCTCCACGCCATATAGTGATGCACCGTCCCTTGCCTCCGTAGATTAGATAAGGGTATGTTTAGTAGCATGCGGCCCTTTTTTTTTGTATAGACCGGAAAATAAAACGGATCGTTTGGGCAATCCCTATTCGCCGCTTATTGCGGGAGGGATTCGCTCTCGCTCAAGCTACGGATGGGTGGGCCGGCCCATTAACGACTAGCACGTAAGGTTTCACATGTTGTTTTTCGGTTTTTTCGGGGTTTCTCAGATTTTTACGGTTTTAGATGGTTTCTTTTTGGTTTTTTGCTACGTGGTTTTACTGATTTCGAAATTTGTTCAGATTTGGTTTTTGTTCTAATTAAAAAATATTCTTGTTATAAATTTGTTCAAATTCAAAATTTGTTCAAATTTGTAATTTGTTCAAATTCAAACTTTGTTCAAATTTGAAATTCGTTCAAATTTAAAATTTGTTCAAATATGAATTTGTTGGATATAAAATTCGTTCGGTTTTAAATTGTGTTCGATTTTGAATTTTGTTCAGATTTTGGAAAAAACTGAGGAGTGAATAAGCAGTTGAGCGAGATCCAATCATTCACAGGATTGCTACCTTAAATGGGCCGAGCCCATCTTTTTCCTGGGAGCAATCCCCGGCGCGGACCCAAACGTAGTCATCGCGTAAAGCGATGAATAGGAGCTCCCGATCGTTTGGGTTCTCTCCCCAGTTATGCAAGCTAGTAGAAAATAGGTCTTTGGTCAGGTATTTTTTATTCTGGCCGTGTCTTGGGCCGGGACCCAACGCCTGGCCACGTCGCCCGAAAACACTCAAACGTACGACACCTATTAGTCCCGATTCGTTAGGTTCCATATGTCCCGGTTTTAGATACAAATCTGGACAAAAGGATTCTACGACCCGTTGTGGCTACTTTAGTCCCGGTTTGTAACCGGGACATATGGGCGAGCCCTATATATATGGCAGCCCCCCTCCACACTCTCTTGTTTTTTTGCTGGTGGAGGAGTGTGGCTTTGTGCTTGTCTTTTTTTTGCTAGTATGCACTAGAGGTGTTTGTTGAAATGTGTGTTAGAGCGACGTCACTCGAGTTCACAGAAGACAAGCATGATATGAGGTGACCGAGCCACACTTAAGCTTCCTCCTCTTAATTTCCACTTGTCCTACAAGGTTAGCAACTATTTTCTCGTTTCGACCGTGCGGTACTAATTTTAGGATTGTGATTGTGTTTGATATACATTTGTTTGATGCAAATGATACATCCATGGATGTACGGTGACCGACGCACATCCGCTTACAGAAAAGGCGTGCATTCTTTTCCCGATGCGGTCGAGGCGAACAAGCATGGTTATGGCTTTATGTATTGCCCATGTGTTGATTGTCGAAATGTGAAGGATCACACTTCCTCAAGAGTAATTCAAAGCCACCTGCTTCATTCCGGTTTCATGTCTGGCTATAATGTTTGGACGAAGCACGGAGAAAGAGGGGTTATGATGGAAGATGGCGATGAAGAAGAGAACGATGATGACTACCGATCTATGTTCCCTGAGTACTTTGATACGGCAATGGAAGACAATGAAGAAGAAGGTTAGGGTGAAGAAAAGGAACTAGATGAGCCCGCTGATGATTTTGGTCGGGTCATTTCTGATGCACGACGAGGCTACGATACAGAAAAGGAGCGGTTGCAGTTCGAGCAGATGTTACTGGACCACAACAAATTGTTGTACCCAACTTGTGAAGATGGTCTAGGTGAAAGGATCGTATGCCGCACCTAGAGGGGGGGGTGAATAGGTGCTAACCAATTTTTAGTTCTTTTTCAATTTAGGCTTGACACAAAGGTAAATTCTCTAGATATGCAACTAAGTGAATTTACCTATATGACAAGGTTATCACTAAGCAAGATATAGCTACACAATATATAGGAGATAGAATAGGATAGAGGTAACCGAGAGTGGAGCACGCGATGACACGGAGATGATTCCCGTAGTTCCCTTCCTTTGCAAGAAGGTACGTCTACGTTCGGAGGAGTGTGGTCGCTACGAAAGCCAGACCAACTGTCACGAAGACTTCACTCAGATCTCGTGTGAGCAACGCCACGAAGGCTTAGCCCACTTCCACTAAGGGATTTCCTCGAGGCGGAAACCGGGCCTTTACAAGGTTCTTGGGGCACACATCCACAACCGAATTGGAGGCTCCCAAATCTGTAGCAATACAACAATCAACAACAACACATCAACACAAATCAACTAGGAAACCAAATAGCAACACTAGCATGAGATCCCTCAAACAAATGAGGGGGAAATGAAAATCGCTTCGGTGAGGATGTAGATCGGTGTCTTCTCCTTTGAATCTCCAAAGATCAAGAGCTTTGGTTGGGGGAGGAAGGAGATCTTGCAAATCTTGTGTTCTTGAGGTGGCTCTAATGGAGGTGAAGCTTGGCAGATTTCTTGTGCAATGATTGAGCAAAGGGGAAGGAAGAAGAAGAGGGGTATAAATACCCCTCCCCAAAATCCAGCCGTTGAGCCTTCCGGGGGACCGGATAATCCGGCCTAAGTAAGGGCCGGATAATCCGCCCCCCGGATAATCAGGCCTCAAGCACAAAACTGGGACAATGTCCGGCCTCACATCAGACTTGCTTTTCTTCAGGTCCTTAGCCATTTTTCGAGGGGCCGGATATTTCCGAAATGTCCGGCCCGGATAATCCGGCCCTAGGACAAAACCGGGACAATATCCGGGCAAATGTTCGGCCCCTATACTGAGCAGCAATTCCTCAGGTCCTTAGTCAAAAAACTGGGGGCCGGATATTTTGGAAATATCCGGCCCGGATTATCCGGCCTGATGAACTTTTTGCTTATTCTTTTTGACAGCACTGACCACATCCAACACACATACAAATGTATCTATATAAACCCCGTACCACTTAACCAAACATTAGTGTATCACATACATTGACATCAAACACTCAAAACATAATATGAGAGATGTTCTTTCAATCTCCCCCTTTTTGGTGTTTGATGACAATATACGGATTTGCAAGAGAATCACTATAGAGACAAGCATGATGGCAAAACATAGAGGCACTCCCCCTACATGTGTGCATATAACTAATTTGCATTTGAATACAAATACACAACACATAGGAGCGAGGTGCCTCAACACAAGAGGTATCCATCATGAGCTCTAACAAGAGACATATACACATATGAAGTTGAGATAGGATGCTAGAAATCATACCTATGTGTAGATATATGATACGGAGATATAGCATCACACATAATATAATAGTCTTGATCTCAACATATAGAAATCCGAAAACCATAACAATGTCTCACACCACATAGCACATAGTTTTAAACGGAACACAACCAAAGCAAATAGTTCAAATAAGATGGAACACAAGCAATAAAGGAATGATAAACGCATATGCTTGTGCCCAAACCATGCAAATCCCCGAGAGAGTTCATAATAGAACACTTCTCCCCCTTTGGCATCGAGACACCAAAAAGGGGACAAGCGCGATGCTACTCGCCCCATGGGGATCACTCGGAGGCATCTTCATCATCGGACTCGTACGCCGCTTCTTCTTCTTCCTCTTCTTCATCAGTGTAAGGGGCATCCGGAGAGCGGCGAGTGAGGCGGGACCTTTGAATGCAATCATCAAGATCACTCCACGGAACCTGTGCAGAATGCCACCCATCGTAACTTGGGTGAGCTGGAGGCCGAGGAGGGGGTCCTTGCTCACCACCGAGCTTGTGCGGAATAACCGCCCGAGTATGCTTAATCTCAGAACGCTCTCGGCTGGCCGCATAGTTCTCCTTATGGATCTCAACGTTCATGCAAAGGATGTGACGCTGAAACCAACTGAGCCTGTTCACTTGTTTCTTCATAGCCGGGATGTCAGGATGGCGAGCAGGAGTAAAACCACTAGAACGAGCATCACCCATGAAGGAGTCAGGTGGAGGTACAGCAGAGGAGACTGGCTTAAGATTGTAGGCCTTCTTGACAGAGTGCTTCATCAAAGGGTACCCGCTCAAGTCTTCACCACTCACGCCCGCAGAGTTGTTGATGAGGAGCTGAATATATGGTGCATAAGGTATAGTGGTCCGGGAGACCATGGCATCATGAATCTCATTGAAGATGAAGTCCATGACATCAATAGTGTAGTTACTTTCCTCATTCTCATCACGAGCACACCTAAAGCTGAGGTACATGAGATCCACAAGAGTTCCCCGGATAGCATCATTCACTACAAGAAAAGTTCTGATAGACAACGTCTCAAAATCGTCCGCTAAGGGGTATTTTTCGTCGCCTATGGGCCTAACCCGACGATATGGGTTCTGTTGTGGAAAGCTGCGTCGAGGCAAAGTCCTACGACGATTTTTTCGGTCCGTCGCGCTTGGGCGCCCTTAGCCACGGAAAATCGG
>NC_061512.1:223440830-223521550 GCF_022539505.1 Lolium rigidum | reverse complement strand
GTGTCACCTCTGAATATGTCAATTTATATTGTGCACTAACCCTCTAATGAGTTGTTTCGAGTTTGGTGTGGAGGAAGTTTTCAAGGATCAAGAGAGGAGTATGATGCAACATGATCAAGGAGAGTGAAAGCTCTAAGCTTGGGGATGCACCCGGTGGTTCACCCCTGCATATATCAAGAAGACTCAAGCGTCTAAGCTTGGGGATGCCCAAGGCATCCCCTTCTTCATCGACAACATTATCGGAGTTCCTCCCCGAAACTATATTTTTATTCCATCACATCTTATGTGCTTTTTCTTGGAGCGTCGGTTTGTTTTTGTTTTTGTTTTGTTTGAATAAAATGGATCCTAGCATTCACTTTATGGGAGAGAGACACGCTCCGCTGTAGCATATGGACAAGTATGTCCTTGGTTTCTACTCATAGTATTCATGGCGAAGTTTCTCCTTCGTTAAATTGTTATATGGTTGGAATTGGAAAATGATACATGTAGTAATTGCTATAAATGTCTTGGGTAATGTGATACTTGGCAATTGTTGTGCTCATGTTTAAGCTCTTGCATCATATGCTTTGCACCCATTAATGAAGAAATACATAGAGCATGCTAAAATTTGGTTTGCATATTTGGTTTCTCTAAAGTCTAGATAATTTCTAGTAATGAGTTTGAACAACAAGGAAGACGGTGTAGAGTCTTATAATGTTTTCAATATGTCTTTTATGTGAGTTTTGCTGCACCGGTTCATCCTTGTGTTTGTTTCAAATAAGCCTTGCTAGCCTAAACCTTGTATCGAGAGGGAATACTTCTCATGCATCCAAAATACTTGAGCCAACCACTATGCCATTCGTGTCCACCATACCTACCTACTACATGGTATTTCTCCGCCATTCCAAAGTAAATTGCTTGAGTGCTACCTTTAAAATTCCATCATTCACCTTTGCAATATATAGCTCATGGGACAAATAGCTTAAAAACTATTGTGGTATTGAATATGTAATTATGCACTTTATCTCTTATTAAGTTGCTTGTTGTGCGATAACCATGTTTACTGGGGAACGCCATCAACTCGTCGTTGAATTTCATGTGAGTTGCTATGCATGTTCGTCTTGTCTGAAGTAAGGGCGATCTACACTGAGTTGAATGGTTTGAGCATGCATATTGTGAGAGAAGAACATTGGGCCGCTAACTAAAGCCATGATCCATGGTGGAAGTTTCAGTTTTGGACAAACATCCTCAAATCTCTAATGAGAAAAGAATTAATTGTTGTCAAATGCTTAAAGCATTAAAAGAGGAGTCCATTATCTGTTGTCTATGTTGTCCCGGTATGGATGTCTAAGTTGAGAATAATCAAAAGCGAGAAATCCAAATGCGAGCTTTCTCCTTAGACCTTTGTACAGGCGGCATAGAGGTACCCCTTTGTGAAACTTGGTTAAAGCATATGTATTGCGGTGATAATCCAGGTAGTCCAAACTAATTAGGACAAGGTGCGGGCACTATTGGTACACTATGCATGAGGCTTGCAACTTATAAGATATAATTTACATGATGCATATGCTTTATTACTACCGTTGACAAAATTGTTTCATGTTTTCAAAATCAAAGCTCTAGCACAAATATAGCAATCGATGCTTTTCCTCTATGAGGACCATTCTTTTACTTTCAATGTTGAGTCAGTTCACCTATTTCTCTCCACCTCAAGAAGCAAACACTTGTGTGAACTGTGCATTGATTCCTACATACTTGCTTATTGCACTTATTATATTACTCTATGTTGACAATATCCATGAGATATACATGTTACAAGTTGAAAGCAACCGCTGAAACTTAATCTTCTTTTGTGTTGCTTCAATGCCTTTACTTTGAATTATTGCTTTATGAGTTAACTCTTATGCAAGACTTATTGATGCTTGTCTTGAAGTGCTATTCATGAAAAGTCTTTGCTTTATGATTCACTTGTTTACTCATGACATACATATTGTTTTGATCGCTGCATTCACTACATATGCTTTACAAATAGTATGATCAAGATTATGATGGCATGTCACTCTAGAAATTATCTGTGTTATCGTTTTACCTGCTCGGGACGAGCAGAACTAAGCTTAGGGATGCTGATACGTCTCCGACGTATCGATAATTTCTTATGTTCCATGCCACATTATTGATGTTATCTACATGTTTTATGCACACTTTATGTCATATTCGTGCATTTTACGGAACTAACCTATTAACAAGATGCCGAAGTGCCGATTGCTGTTTTCTGCTTGTTTTTGGTTTCAGAAATCCTAGTAAGGAAATATTCTCGGAATTGGACGAAATCAACGCCCAGGGGCCTATTTTTCCACGAAGCTTCCAGAAGTCCGAAGACGAAACGAAGTGGGGCCACAGGGGAGCCAAACCCTTGGCCGCGCCGCCCTGTCATCTGGGGCCCCTGTGCCCCCTCTCGACTTGCCCTTTCGCCTACTTAAAGCCTCCGTGACGAAACCCCCAGTACCGAGAACCACGATACGGAAAACCTTCCAGAGACGCCGCCACCGCCGATCCCATCTCGGGGGATCCAGGAGATCACCTCCGGCACCCTGCCGGAGAGGGGAATCATCTCCCGGAGGACTCTACGCCGCCATGGTCGCCTCCGGTGTGATGTGTGAGTAGTCTACCCCTGGACTATGGGTCCATAGTAGTAGCTAGATGGTTGTCTTCTCCCCATTGTGCTATCATTGTCGGATCTTGTGAGCTGCCTAACATGATCAAGATCATCTATCCGTAATTCTATATGTTGCGTTTGTTGGGATCCGATGAATAGAGAATACTTGTTATGTTGATTATCAAAGTTATGCTTATGTGTTGTTTATGATCTTGCATGCTCTCCAGTTACTAGTAGATGCTCGGCCAAGTAGATGCTTGTAACTCCAAGAGGGAGTACTTATGCTCGATAGTGGGTTCATGCTCGCATTGACACCGGGACGATGTGAGAAAGTTCTAAGGTTGTGTTGTCGTTGTTGCCACTAGGGATAAAACATTAGTGCTATGTTCAAGGATGTAGTCACTAGTTACATTACGCACCATACTTAATGCAATTGTGCGTTGCTTTGCAACTTAATACTGGAGGGGTTCGGATGATAACCTGAAGGTGGACTTTTTAGGCATAGATGCGGTTGGATGGCGGTCTATGTACTTTGTCGTAATGCCCAATTAAATCTCACTATACTCATCATGATATGTATGTGCATTGTCATGCTCTCTTTATTTGTCAATTGCCCAAGCTGTAATTTGTTCACCCAACATGCTTGTTCGTCTTATGGGAGAGACACCTCTAGTGAACTGTGGACCCCGGTCCAATTCTCTTTCTTGAAATACAATCTACTTGCAATACTTGTTCTACTTGTTTTCTCGCAAACAATCATCTTCCACACAATACGGTTAATCCTTTGTTACAGCAAGCCGGTGAGATTGACAACCTCACCTTGTTTCGTTGGGGCAAAGTACTTTGGTTGTGTTGTGCGGGTTCCACGTTGGCGCCGGAATCCCCGGTGTTGCGCCGCACTACATCCCGCCGCCATCAACCTTCAACGTGCTTCTTGGCTCCTCCTAGTTCGATAAACCTTGGTTTCTTTCTGAGGGAAAACTTGCTGCTGTGCGCATCATACCTTCCTCTTGGGGTTGCCCAACGAACGTGTGAAATACACGCCATCAGGAGTCTCCGTTCCGGCACGCCGCCGGGACGGGGAAGTGCCCCCGGAAGGCTTCTCCATCAACACCACCGCCATCTTCATCAACGCTGCTGTCTCCCATGAGGAGGGAGTAGTTTCCATCGAGGCTAAGGGCTGTACCGGTAGCTATGTGGTTCATCTCTCTCCTATGTACTTCAATACAATAATCTCATGAGCTGCCTTACATGATTGAGATTCATATGATGATGCTTGTAATCTAGATGTCATTGTGCTAGTCAAGTGGATTTTACTTATGTGATCTCCGGAGACTCCTTGTCCCACGTGTGTAAAGGTGATAGTGTGTGCACCGTGTGGGTCTCTTAGGCTATATTTCACGAGAATACTTATTCACTTGTTATGAATGGCATAGTGAAGTGCTTATTTATATCCCTTTATGATTGCAATGTGTTTTGTATCACAATTTATCTGTGTGCTACTCTAGTGATGTTATTAAAGTAGTTTATTCCTCCCGCACGGTGTAATGGTGACAAGTGTGTGCATCGTGTAGTACTTGGCGTAGGCTATGATTGTGATCTCTTGTAGATTATGAAGTTAACTATTGCTATGATAGTATTGATGTGATCTATTCCTCCTTTCGTAGTGTGAAGGTGACGAGTGTGCATGCTATGTTAGTACTTGGTTTGGTTATGTTGATCTGTTATGCACTCTAAGGTTATTTAAATATGAACACTGAATATTGTGGAGCTTGTTAACTCCGGCATCGAGGGTTCGTGTAATCCTACACAGTTAGTGGTGTTCATCATCCAACAAGAGGGTGTAGAGTCTAGCATCTATCTATTTATTCTGTTATGTGATCAATGTTGAGAGTGTCCACTAGTGAAAGTATGATCCCTAGGCCTTGTTCCTAAATACTGTTATCGCTGCTTGTTTACTGTTTTACTGCTTGTTTACTTCCTGCAATATTACTACCATCAACTGCACGCCAGACAAGCACTTTTACGGCGCCGTTACTACTTGCTCATATTCATTCATACCACTTGTATTTCACTATCTCTTCGCCGAACTAGTGCACCTATTAGGTGTGTTGGGGACACAAGAGACTTCTTGCTTTGTGGTTGCGGTGGTTGCATGAGAGGGATATCTTTGACCTCTTCCTCCCTGAGTTCGATAAACCTTGGGTGGTCCACTTAAGGGAAACTTGCTGCTGTTCTACAAACCTCTGCTCTTGGAGGCCCAACACTGTCTACAAGAATAGAAGCACCCGTAGACATCAAGCTATTTTCTGGCGCCGTTGCCGGGGAGGAAAGGTAAAAGGCATTCATACTTCGGTCCCAGGTAATAAGTACTTTTCTGGCGCCATTGTGTGTGTGCTCGAAGCTATTTTCTTTAGATCCTGCAATTGCATCTTTTTGTTTCTTGTTTACACTAGTTTGGCATAATGGACAACAATGAGCTTCTTATTCTATTTTCTGATTTAAGACATGGATGGTTTGATGCGAAAATTAAAAAAACCATGGAACATATTAGTATGAACACTTTGAATACCATTGTTGCTAATGATATGGAAAATTCTAAGCTTGGGGAAGCTGGTTACGATGAGCATGATCTTTTTAGTCCCCCAAGCATTGAGGAGAAAATTTACTTTGATGATACTTTGCCTCCTATTTATGATGATTATAATGATATTGGTCTTTTAGTACCGCTTCGTTATGGACGATAAAGTTGATTATGATTACAATATGCCTCCTATATTTGATGATGAGAATAATAATGATAGCTACTTTGTTGAATTTGCTCCCACTACAACTAATAAAATTGATTATGCTTATGTGGAGAGTAATGATACTTTTATGCATGTGAATAAGAATGCTTTATGTGATACTTATATTGTTGAGTTTGTTCATGATGCCTCTGAAAATTATTATGAGAGAGGAAAATATGGTTGTAGAAATTTTCATGTTACTAAAACACCTCTCTATATGCTGAAATTTTCGAAGTTACACTGGTTTTATCTTCCTATGCTTGTTACTTTGCTCTTCATGAACTTGTTTATTTACAAGATTCCTATGCATAGGAAGCATGTTAGACTTAAATGTGTTTTGAATTTGCTTTTTGATGCTCTCTTTTGCTTCAACTCCTATTTCTTGCGCGAGCATCATTAAAATTGCTGAGCCCATCTTAATGGCTATAAAGAAAGAACTTCTTGGGAGATAACCCATGTGTTTATTTTTCTACAGTACCTTTGTTTTATATTTGTGTCTTGGAAGTTGTTACTACTGTAGCAACCGCTCCTTATCTTATTTTATTGCATTGTTGTGCCAAGTAAAGTCTTTGATAGCAAGGTTCATACTAGATTTGGATTACTGTGCAGAAACAGATTTGTTGCTGTCACGAATCTGGGCCTAATTCTCTGTAGGTAACTCAGAAAATTATGCCAATTTACGTGAGTGATCCTCAGATATGTACGCAACTTTAATTCAATTTGAGCATTTTCATCTGAGCTAGTCTGGTGCCATTTTAAAATTCGTCTTTACGGATCGTTCGTTTTGACAGATTCTGCCTTTTATTTCGCATTGCCTCTTTTGCTTGTGTTGGATGGATTTCTTTGTTCCATTACCTTCCGGTAGCTTTGGGAAATGTCCAGAAGTGTTAAGAATGATTGTGTCACCTCTGAACATGTGAATTTTTATTATGCACTAACCCTCTAATGAGTTTGTTTCGAGTTTGGTGTGGAGGAAGTTTTCAAGGGTCAAGAGAGGAGGATGATATACTACGATCAAGAAGAGTGAAAAGTCTAAGCTTGGGGATGCCCCGGTGGTTCATCCCTGCATATTTCAAGAAGACTCAAGCGTCTAAGCTTGGGGATGCCCAAGGCATCCCCTTCTTCATCGACAATTTATCAGGTTTCTTCTCTTGAAACTATATTTTTATTCGGTCACATCTTATGTACTTTACTTGGAGCGTCTGTTTGTTTTTGTTTTTGTTTTTGTTTTTGTTTTTGTTTAAATAAATGCTTGTGTGGGAGAGAGACACGCTCCGCTGGTTCGTATGAACACATGTGTTCTTAGCTTTTAATGTTCATGGCGAAGGTTGAAACTGCTTCGTTCATTGTTATATGGTTGGAAACGGAAAATGCTACATGTAGTAATTGGAAAAATGTCTTGGATAATGTGATACTTGGCAATTGTTGTGCTCATGTTTAAGCTCTTGCATCATATACTTTGCACCTATTAATGAAGAAATACATAGAGCTTGCTAAAATTTGGTTTGCATATTTGGTCTCTCTAAAGTCTAGATAATTTCTAGTAAAGAGTTTGAACAACAAGGAAGACGGTGTAGAGTCTTATAATGTTTACAATATGTCTTTTATGTGAGTTTTGCTGCACCGGTTCATCCTTGTGTTTGTTTCAAATAACCTTGCTAGCCTAAACCTTGTATCGAGAGGGAATACTTCTCATGCATCCAAAATCCTTGAGCCAACCACTATGCCATTTGTGTCCACCATACCTACCTACTACATGGTATTTCTCCGCCATTCCAAAGTAAATTGCTTGAGTGCTACCTTTAAATTTCCATCATTCGCCTTTGCAATATATAGCTCATGGGACAAAATAGCCTTAAAAACTATTGTGGTATTGAATATGTACTTATGCACTTTATCTCTTATTAAGTTGTTTGTTGTGCGATAACCATGTTCTCGGGGACGCCATCAACTACTCTTTGTTGAATATCATGTGAGTTGCTATGCATGTTCGTCTTGTCCAAGTAAGGGCGGTTTTCACAATCAAATGGTTTGAGTATGCATACTTGTTAGAGAAGAACATTGGGCCGCTAACTAAAGCCATGAATCATGGTGGAAGTTTCAGTTTGGACATAAAACCTCAATCTCTTATGAGAATATTAATCGTTGTTGAATGCTTAAGCATTAAAAGAGGAGTCCATTATCACGTTGTCTATGTTGTCCCGGTATGGGTGTCTAAGTTGAAGAATGATCAAAAGCGAGAAATCCAATGCGAACTTTCTCCTTAGACCCTTGTACAGGCGGCATAGAGGTACCCCATTGTGACACTTGGTTGAAACATATGTTATGCAATGATAATCCGTGTTAATCCAAGCTATTTAGGACAAGGTGCGGGCACTATTAGTACACTATGCATGAGGCTTGCAACTTGTAAGATATAATTTACATGATACATATGCTTTATTACTACCGTTGACAAAATTGTTTCATGTTTTCAAAATAAAAGCTCTAGCACAAATATAGCAATCGATGCTTTCCTCTTTGAAGGACCTTTCTTTTACCTTTTATGTTGAGTCAGTTCACCTATTTCTCTCTATCTCAAGAAGCAAACACTTGTGTGAACTGTGCATTGATTCCTACATACTTGCATATTGCACTTGTTATATTACTTTGCATTGACAACTATCCATGAGATATACATGTTATAAGTTGAAAGCAACCGCTGAAACTTAATCTTCCTTTGTGTTGCTTCAACACCTTTACTTTGATTTATTGCTTTATGAGTTAACTCTTATGCAAGACTTATTGATGCTTGTCTTGAAAGTACTATTCATGAAAAGTATTTGCTTTATGATTCAGTTGTTTACTCATATCATTACCATTGTTTTGATTGCTGCATTCATTACATATGCTTACAGTAGTATGATCAAGGTTATGATGGCATGTCACTCCAGAAATTATCTTTGTTATCGTTTACCTGCTCGGGACGAGCAGGAACTAAGCTTGGGGATGCTGATACGTCTCCGACGTATCGATAATTTCTTATGTTCCATGCCACATTATTGATGTTATCTACATGTTTTGTACACACTTTATGTCATTATTATGCGTTTTCCGGAACTAACCTATTGACGAGATGCTGAAGTGCCATTTCCTGTTTTCTGCTGTTTTTGGTTTGAGAAATCCTAGTAAGGAAATATTCTCGGAATTGGACGAAATCAACGCCCAGGGTCCTATTTTCACACGAAGCTTCCAGAAGACCGGAGGAGATACGAAGTGGGGCCACACTAAGGCGGCGCGGCCAGGCTAGGGCCCGCGCCGCCCTGTTGTGTGGGTCCCTCGTGACTCCACCGACCTTGCCCTTCCGCCTACTTAAAGCTTCCGTCGCGAAAACCCTATTACGTTCGACGAAACCAGAGAAAACCTTCCAGAGCCGCCGCCATCGCGAAGCCAAGATCTGGGGGACAGGAGTCTCTGTTCCGGCATGCCGCCGGGACGGGGAAGTGCCCCCGGAAGGCTTCTCCATCAACACCACCGCCATCTTCATCAACGCTGTCTGTCTCCCATGAGGAGGGAGTAGTTCTCCATCGAGGCTAAGGGCTGTACCGGTAGCTATGTGGTTCATCTCTCTCCTATGTACTTCAATACAATAATCTCATGAGCTGCCTTACATGATTGAGATTCATATGATGATGCTTGTAATCTAGATGTCATTGTGCTAGTCAAGTGGATTTTACTTATGTGATCTCCGGAGACTCCTTGTCCCACGTGTGTAAAGGTGACGGTGTGTGCACCGTGTGGGTCTCTTAGGCTATATTTCACAGAATACTTATTCACTGTTATGAATGGCATAGTGAAGTGCTTATTTATATCCCTTTATGATTGCAATGTGTTTTGTATCACAATTTATCCGTGTGCTACTCTAGTGATGTTATTAAAGTAGTTTATTCCTCCTGCACGGTGTAATGGTGACAATGTGTGCATCGTGTAGTACTTGGCGTAGGCTATGATTGTGATCTCTTGTAGATTATGAAGTTAACTATTGCTATGATAGTATTGATGTGATCTATTCCTCCTTTCGTAGTGTGAAGGTGACAGTGTGCATGCTATGTTAGTACTTGGTTTGGTTATGTTGATCTCTTATGCACTCTAAGGTTATTTAAATATGAACATTGAATATTGTGGAGCTTGTTAACTCCGGCATTGAGGGTTCGTGTAATCCTACACGAGTTAGTGGTGTTCATCATCCAACAAGAGGGTGTAGAGTCTAGCATCTATCTATTTATTCTGTTATGTGATCAATGTTGAGAGTGTCCACTAGTGAAAGTATGATCCCTAGGCCTTGTTCCTAAATACTGAAATCGCTGCTTGTTTCTTGTTTTTCTTGCTTGTTTACTTCTGCAATATTACTACCATCAATCGCACGCCAGCAAGCACTTTTCAGGCGCCGTTACTACTTGCTCATATTCATTCATACCACTTGTATTTCACTATCTCTTCGCCGAACTAGTGCACCTATTAGGTGTGTTGGGGACACGAGAGACTTCTTGCTTTGTGGTTGCGGGGTTGCATGAGAGGGATATCTTTGACCTCTTCCTCCCTGAGTTCGATAAACCTTGGGTGATCCACTTAAGGGAAACTTGCTGCTGTTCTACAAACCTCTGCTCTTGGAGGCCCAACACTGTCTACAAGAATAGAAGCACCCGTAGACATCACTGGCTCTGCCGATATGCTTAAGTTCGCACCCTTCAAATTTGGCTTCCATATTCTGGTATAATTGTTGGTAGGCTATCATGTTATCACTGGCCGCGTCTCATAAATTCATCGACTGCTGTACCACCAGGTTCGAATCTCCATAAATTTCGAGGCGAGTTGCTCCACATGCCTTTAACATCTACATTCCGTGCAACAGCGCTTCGTATTCTGCTTCATTATTTGTCGGCAGGGTGAAGTTCCTACGTAGGATATACTTCATCTTGTCTCCTTGTGGCGATATCAGTATCACCCCTGCTCCTGCGCCTGTACTCCGCTTTGACCCATCAAAGTACATTGTCCATGAACCAGACATGTCAGGTGCTGCCGGTGTTTGTGCCGTCCGGTTGACGTAGGTTATGTCGTGCGGCGCTATCTCGATGGCCCATTGGGACACTCGACCCGTAGCTTCTGGGTTAGTAAGTATATTCTTCAACGGTGCCTCGCTTATGACAATGATCGGGTGCTCCGTGAAATAATGGCGTAGCTTGCGAGCCGTTCTCCATACCGCATATGCCAACTTTTGGTGATGAGGATACCGCTATTTCGCTGGCGTGAGTACTTCACTGAGGTAGTAAACGGGCCTTTACACACCGTGAACTCTTCCTGTCTCCTCTCGTTCAAAACTAGGACGCTGCTGAAGACTTGCACCGTTGCTGCTATGTACATGAGCAATGTTTCTTTTTCGCGTGGAGTTACGAGTACTGGAGACGTTGATAAGATCTTCTTCAGATTATCAAAAGATTCCTGTGCCTCATCTGTCCACTTGAATTTTTCTGACTTCTTCATTAGGCTATAGAAGGGCAAAGCTTTCTCTCCCAGCTTGGCGATGAATCTGCTGAGTGCGGCCAGCCGTCCTGCCAATTGCTGCACTTGGTGCAAATTCTTTGGCGGCTCCATGTCGAGAATAGCTTTGATCTTTAAGGGGTTGGCCTCTATCCCTCTGGCTGAGATGAAGTACCCGAGTACTTGTCCTCCTGGTACCCCGAAGAAGCATTTCTTCGGGTTCAGCTTGATTTTATACCTGTCGAGGTTGTCAAAGGTTTCCCGCAAATCATCGATGAGAGTGGCGGCGTGCTTTGTCTTCACCACGATATCATCAATATAGACTTCGATATTCCTTCCAATCTGCTCTCCAAGACAGGCCTGCATACACCGCTGATAGGTTGCCCCTGCGTTTTTCAACCCGAAAGTTATGACGTTGTAGCAAAAAACATCGTGCGGGGTGATGAACGCGGTCAGCTCTTGGCCTCCCTTCTTGAGCTTGATCTGGTTGTACCCGGAGTATGCATCGAGAAAAGAGAGACGATCACATCCTGCTGTGGAGTCGACTATCTGATCGATACGAGGCAGTGGGAAGTGATCCTTAGGGCAATGCTTGTTGAGACTTGTGTAATCGATACACATGCGAAGAGCGGTTTTGTCTTTCTTCGGCACCATGACTGGATTGGCCACCCACTCGGCTTCCTTGAGCTCCCGAATGAATCCAGCCTTGCGGAGCCGACTAACCTCTTTGCCGATAGCTTTTCTCTTCGGCTCAGAAAACCGTCGCATCGACTGTTGCACTGGTTTGGCTTTTGGGTCAACATTGAGGGCGTGCTCAGCGAGTTCCCTGGGAATACCCGACATGTCGGATGATTCCCATGCAAATATTTCCCAGCGCTCACGGAGGAACTCGATGAGCGCGCTTTCCTATGCGACAGTAAGATCTGCCGAAGTATTGACTGTTTTCTTCGGGTCAGAGGGGTGCACCTGCTGCTTCTTTGCTTCCTTCGCGATGTCAAATTCATCGGATCTTACATTTCGATTATCGGCTGGTGGCTTCGTGTGGTCTGCGATGGCATCGACTGCGTTAAGTTCTTCCCTAGCCCCAAACTTCGAGGCGATATTTTGGAAATCCCTGTCGCAGCTGTCTGAATGGGAGAATCTTCCATGGATGGTTATTGCTGTCCCATTATTGCTCGACATCTTCAACTTCAGATACGCATAATGGGGTACCGCCATGAATTTGGCAAACGCAGGTCTGCCGAGGATGGCATGGTACTGAGATTCCCAATCAACCACTTCAAACTCGATTTTCTTCTTTCTGAAGTTGCTAGGTGTGCCGAAAACTACGTCCAGTGATATTTTACCAAGAGAATAAGCGGGTCGAGTCGGTATGATGCCGTGGAATCCTGTGTCGGACTCTCTTAGCATGTCGACTGTTAGGCTCATTGCTTTCATTGTGCTGGCGAATAACAGATTCAGGCCGCTTCCTCCATCCATGAATACCTTGCTCATATTGTATCCTCCGATCTGTGCTTCAAGGACTAGGGCCGCATGACTAGGCCTTGGAACGGCCTTCGGGTGATCCGCCTTGCTAAAAGATATGCTTTGGTTTGACCAATCGATGTATTCAGGTGTATCGACCATGGCAACTTCCGCGTACTTTACTTCCCGCGAAAACTTCTTGACCTCTCTCTTCGAAAATATGGTTTTATGGATCATGCTGACCTGTCCGTGAGATTCTGGAAACACCTCGGTTGGTACGTACTTGTCTCCTCCTGCTGGTATGTATGGTTCTGGTATGTATGGTTTTGGCGGATAACTGTAGGATCCCGCTCTTCTCTCCATCGTATGAACTCTTGTCGTGGCTTCAGCCCTAAGATCGTCACAGAACTGCCGAATTTCGAGGATCTGCCGACAATTTCTGAGCAAATGACTGGATTTTTCATGGCCATCCTTTGGATCGATATAAGAGTGCAGATAACACGGTGCTTCAAGTTGCTCCGTGGCCGATAGGTAAGGTGTGCGAAGGCGATTCTTGTTCGATTGCGTGCTGTGGCATCCTCGTTCGTATTGTCGGGGGCGAGTCGCGATTTGCTCTTCTTCTTCACGACGTGAGTCCCTTCGTCTTTTCCTTTGCTCCACTATGGCGCCGAAGCTTCCTCGGCTGCCCTCTCCCGCACTTCTGGGTAGGACTGCCAAGGCCGCTGCTGGCGTGATATCTTCTGGAACCGAAGTTCTTGGGCTTGATGCGTTTGAACTAGGGAGGCGAAGAAACCCTCTGGAATCGATGATGAAGTGAACACCACCGAAATTAGTATCCATGTTACCGCGTGATTCTGCAGAGATCAGGTGCGACGCCTCGGTGTGCGGTACGAACTCGAAGGACCCGCAGCGTACTGAATCTTTCGGATCTGGCGGTGTTGGTGACTCGAGCACGAACTCCGCAGACGTGACTGGTACTGCTGATGACCTGCCTTGTGCCGACGGACTTCCCATAGACGGTGCCAATTGTCGAGGGTACTCCTCGGCAATGCCCTCCGATTGGGGCTTAGGGTTGATGGAATCCTGTAGGCTGACACGAAACATCGGTTAACAGACAAGCGGGGAGAGCGATTTACCCAGGTTCGGGGCCCTCGATGAGGTAAAACCCTTACGTCCTGCCTGTCTGATCTTGATTATGAAAATATCGGGTTACAATGGGGTGCCGAAGGTTTCGGTTGTGATCTCGTCGAGAGGCTAAGTGCTATGGTGACCTAGCTCTGGACTTATGGTGGCTAAACTTGCTAAGATTGATTGTGTCCCTCGGCAGCCCCTCTCCTGGCCCTTATATAGAAGGCCGGGTCTCAAGAGATCTGTCCGGGTACGACTAGGTTTACAAAAGACCTAGCTCTAAACTTTCCTTGTTCGGCTCCTCTCCGTCTTGTTCTTCAAGGAATCTTCTCCAGCACCGTCCTAGTGGCCCGCCTTGCCATCGGGTGTCTTCATGGGCCTCCGATTGGGCCGTACAGGATAGGGCAATGACAGTTACCCGAAGAGTAATGCCCACGTCATCGTCCTTAAGTTCTTCAGAAAATCCAATTCAAAAAATTGCAGTGTATCCATTGTTGCAATTATAAGTGACATTTTTTCCATATGAAAAAAACCATAGATCTCTTGATTTCAACCATAGATCTCTATGAAGTTCTTCACAGATCTTCATAAGAAACAATATTTAGGCATGACGATCTAACACAAATCAAAAGATATCTTTGATAGAATAGGAAATGGATCCATTTGCTCATACATGATCCTAACAACTAGTGGATCCAGTAGATTCACACAAAGATCCTAACAAGATCCTACAAAGATCATAAACATAGAAAAGGAGGAAGAAAAGGAAAGAAAACGAGGAAGAAATCCATCCGGCCGCCGGGATCTTGGACCACCCGCCCGTCCGGCAGCCGGGATATCGCCGGAGCGAGCTACATGGAGGCGGCGCGCCCGACCACGGCTGCTCTGGCGCGGCGGAGCCCACGCAGTGGCCCCGTCTAACCACGCCAGCGTGCGAGCGGCGAGGAAGCGGCCCCGTCCGACCATGCCGGCGCGCGGGAGGGGTGGAGGGGGCGACGCGGAGGGCTCTCTCGCTGGGCGTAGCAAGGCGGCGACGGCGGCTGACGGTTGGATTGTGGAGGATGTGGGCTAGGGTTTCTACCTGATTTTCTATATTTATATGGCCGAATATGAGGCTCAGATTTGAAATAAGTGGAGGGTTCTTTTTCCAAAATGATCGATCGCGAATCTCCTCGCGTATCGGACGGCTGGGATATGGGCCGGGCGCCATAAGGTCCGCTCGTTTGTATGTTCGCTATTTTATGGTGTCGCTCTTCGCAGCTAAAAATGCCGATCCGGTTTAGCTCGATCCATGTTAGAGCATCCCCAGCAGTCTCCCCGACGAGGCCCCCAGGACGCATTTTTTCATCCGGAGGGACGAAAACGGCCCAGTCGCGCCCCCGGACCCTCGTTTTCGTCCGGATTAGGCCTTTCATCCGTCCGGAGAGCCCAGGCCATCCCCGGGTTCCTAAGGCTCGATCGGGGACTCCGGACGAAACAAAAGCGCGCGAAACGTCGAGCGGGCCCGCGTTGTCGGCGACAGAACTGGTAGTTCCCTCCATTAATTTCGTTTTCCCTCCATTTTTCCCGCATAGAACCATTTTCCCTGCCGAATTTCGGAGGAGCTACCGCCATTCTCGCCCCACAGTTGCAGCTCCTCCCCTTCCACCACCATGCCGCTGAAGAAGCTCGCCACCGATTGCGCGCCGAAGGCGAGGAAGCCGCGGGCACCAAAACAGAGGCCGACGGGCATGACAAACGCGGAGTGGGCGGCGGATCAGGAGCGGCGGCGGAACGAAACTCGCGGCAGGGCGGAGAGGGAGAAGAAGTGCAACGCGAAGACCCAACGAAACTCGCGGCGGCGGAGGAACATGAGAGGCTGATCTCCATCAACTTCATCCAGCCGCGCGTCAGCCAATTCCCCGGGCCATGGCCGACCCAAGGTATGATCGGCTCTCCTTCCTTCTCGCCGGCGTCGCCGGCCACGGCCATGTTCCACGACTCCTACGCCGCCGACATGGTCGGGTTTACGCCGTCACCGCCGGCGTACGATGGCGCGATGTACGAGGGCAGATTCGGCGGGCGCTGGACATGTACGCGGACGACAACGCCGACCAGATGTTCAAGTTCCTCAACGTGTTCGCCCGCATCTCGGACCGCGACAAGTGGAAGGCGGTGCGCAAGAATCTCGCCAATAACAAGGCCGAGTAGTACAACCCCGACGATCCAGCACCTACCGTGTCGGTAGGCTGCCCCGAACTCGGCTAGAAGAAGCTCAAAGAGCAGAAGAAGGCCGGCCATCCAGTCGATAGGTTGCAGGCGTCCTTCGACAAGTGCTGGGACGACGCGAGGGCGCACGCCGCCGGGAGGAACGACAAGCACGACGTGCGGTGGAAGGCGATGCTCGCCAACCAGGGCGTCCAGATTGCCTTGCTCAAGGAAACCTCCGCGGCGAAGAAGAGGAACACCGACCTGGCGTTTCTGATCGGCGGCAATGACGCCAACATGGACGAGGAGACGAGGGCTTGGTTCGACGCCCATCGCCAAGACATCCTCCGGCCACCGTCGGCTCCTTCGTCCTCCGCTTCGACGTCAACTCCCGCCGCTGCGACAACTGCAGACGCCGATGCTTCGCCGCCCAATGTCGCGCCAGACGCTGATGGATCGCCGCCCGATGCCGTGCCAGACGCCGATGCTCAGGACGGTCGTCTAGTTTCGATCGTCGGAATGTGGCTGATCCGATCGCCGGACTTTGGCGATTCTTTTGTGTAGGGGGAAGACGATATTTTAAATCTATCACCGCTGATGGGCGAATGCCGGAGCGACCGGAAAATAGTTACCTCACGCCCTTTTTACATCCAATCCGGCGTTTGTTATATCCGGATTTTTAACGGCTGGAGATGCTGTTATGCATACGTTACCGAGAATATATAACCGGTTGCCATCTCGCCCGCGATGGATCGGCATCGATGCGGTCAGTCACTCAGTCAGCCACAAACGTCGCTCTCTTCCACGTACGGGTACGGGCCGGGATCGAGACGACGGCCTGATGCATGACGCCGACCCGTCCCTGTCCCTGACGACGCACGCGTCCCGTCGCGGTCGGCTTCCAGAGAGGCGTCGCCGTCGGGATCGTGCCCGTGCGAGCTGACGACTCATCGGCCTCGGCCCGCACTTGATTTACCCGCGACCGACGCCGACGTCGAACCGAACAAACACGTCCCGTCTCGTCTCCCGACGTCTCCCGTGCGGCATGGGCCATGGCTGCCACGACGTCGGAGCACGCACCACTGCCGCGACCGACGAATCTAATAGTTCGTGGCCGCTCGATCGTCGCGCGCGAGGTCTCGTCGGATTCGATCGGCCGGGCACGCGAACTGGATGCGACAGAGTTCGTGCGGTCGTCGTGTGCTCTGTTGGTACAGTGTTTGCATTTCTGGACCCATGCATGATCAATACTGTAATTACAATTTCCTTAGCTTGGAGCACCGTGATCAATACAACTGTAATTACAATTCGGTTTTGTGAGCTTGCAACACCATGATCAGAACCCAGTGTGGATTTATACATAGCACCTTACAGGTTAGTCTTCATCAAAGAACTGAAAATGAGTGAAGATACTGTGTTCTAGCTAGCTAGCTTGAAGCAAGGAACCTACGTACGTCGAGCCAGCTGAGAGCCTGGCACTACCCCAAACCGAGAATATCCTGACGGCCTAACACAATCCTGATGGTCCCGAGGCGTCCGTCAGAATTAAGTGCGTTTTACTGACGTGGATGGACTTAAGTCAGGATAGTTGAAAACGCTCGTGACGTACAGCAAAATAACCTTCAGGAATGAAGCGGGCCGTCGCGATTGGGAAATACTTTCGTGACGGGCCGTCACGAGTGAATTTGGCTGCTGCGCGGCCCGTCCGCGCGCGAACGGAGCGGAAAACTTTTAGGCCTTCGCGCGAAAAACTGGCCTTTCGTGACGTGGACCGGGCCAAACGTCAGGAAAGGAAGGGCAGTTGGCGCTAGTCTTGCGTGCTCAACCTCAAAAATAGTAGCTTCCTCCGTTCCTCGGTTCCTCCAATATAGATCCCCACACGCGCACGAAGCCACGCACAAACACTACGCCGCCGCCGCCTATCATCCGGCCATGCCGAACTTCGCCGCCGTCCACACCTTTCGTCTCCTCACCTCGTCCGACTAGCTTAGCTAGTTCCCTGTCCCCGCATATCCTTCTTTCGCCGTCCTCTGGTCCTCCTTTCCCCTCGCCTCCCCGGCCCCTGCTGTCTCGCCGGATCGCGACGAAGCTCGTGCAGCCGCGTTTTCTCTGTCTCGCCGTCGATCTCCAGGTAATCTCGCTCTCCTCCTCCTCTTCTTCTTCTTCTCTGATTCTTGTACTCCCAATCTCTCCCCTCTTCTCTAATTTCTTCTTCTCTGAAACCAGCAGCCGCCGACCTCCGGCTCCCCCATCTTAGCGCCCTCGGCTTCAACCGAAGCAGCAGCCCGACCTCCCGCTCGCCATCTCCCTGCCGAGCTGACAGGTTCAGGTCGATCTGATTGGAGCCAGTACGTGAAGCCCTGACTTGTCCATCTCCAAGGTAGCCTCTCCTCTCAATCTCTATACAAGGCTGAGTTTATCTATTTTTTTGTCGATCTGTTAATTTGATGTTTGAATAAACGAGTGCAGCTTAGCTTAGCTTATCTAGTTATAGTAGTTTCAGAATATCCAGTTAGCTGTTATCGTAGTTTCATAAAATTCAGCTAGATGTTAGTGTCGTTTCGGAAAGTTAGCTTTTAGGGTTAGGAAGGTCAAGATCATTAATTGTTTAGTTGGGCACAGTCATTGTTTAGTAGAGAACGGTCAAGACTTTTTTTTATATACCATTGTTTATTGCTGCCAATGTTTAGAAAAGGGTGGCAGGCATTGTTTATGAGACTGGTCCAAATTATTGTTGTTTAGTGATGCAATTGCGGACATTGTTTTGTGATCCCACTGCAAGTCATTGCGCAGCCTATTGCTATTTTATTATTGTGGTCAGAGTCAGATTAGTGGTATTTATATGATCCCATTGCAAGGCGGTGATCATACCTTGTCATCTACATCTGTGTTATGGCTAAGCCATTCATAAGCTTCTGTCACTTATGTTTCCTTCTTCTGGTTCTTCTTGGATGATTTCTTCCTTGGGGGATGCTTCAGATTTTTCAGTCTTATTTTCATTTTTTGATGAATTTGTATTAACCCTGCTAGCACTAGTGATCTAATATGTTAGTCGTTGGTGGGCAAGACCGATCCAAGTTGCTCGACGAGACATGGTCGGTGAAGGCGGATCTTCTGTATGGATGTGATATGTCATTCCTGCATGTTTATAAGTGTTTTTATTTCTTTTGTTGGTGCATTCTGATATGTTGGTTGCAATGTTTTATTAATTGTAAAACCAGAATGATCGAGGTTGGATGTATAGTGGGTGGAAACGTGGTAAACCAACAGATGAATGGTATGAAAATACAAAGGAATTCTTAGATTTTGCTTTCTCTGCTCAAGCCAATGTAGTCCAGAATGGAAAGATCAAGTGTCCATGCGCAGATTGCCGTAACTATATTACAAAGGATAGAGATTCTGTTGAGTTAGATTTGTGTGGCTTTGGTTTCAAGCGGAATTACAGTGTTTGGACAGAACATGGTGAGGGCCGTGTCCATCTAACAGACCATGTAGGTGCTGACGTGGATGAAAATGATAGGATGGATGATATGGTGACTGACTTAGCTGCATCTGACCCTCTAGTAGGGGATGAACCAATAGAATCTGCCAAAGCTTTTTATAGGATGGTTGATAGTGTGAAAGAGTTGGTTCATGAGAACACAAACCACTCAACTATGTATGCCATAGCTCGATTATTGACCATAAAGTCAATGAACAACCAACCTGAATCTGCTTATAATGATACACTTGAGCTGATACATGAGTTGCTTCCTAGCAATTCATCCTTGCCAAAGAACTTCTATAGGTCCAAGAAATTGCTAGAGGGTCTTGGTATGCCATATCATAAAATACACGTGTGTCGCAATAATTGCATGCTCTATTACAAAGACAATGAGGCTAAAGTAAAGTGTGATATTTGTAACGCCCCTGTACAAGGAAGGTTCCAAGAAGGTGGCACATAAAGTGTTGCGATACATGCCCATAACGGATAGGTTGCGTCGATTGTATGCTCATGAGGAGACCGCAAAAATGATGCGGTATCACAAAGAAACTCCCGCCCTCGTGATGGTATGATGGTGCACCCATGTGATGGTGAAGCATGGCGTAAACTTGATATAGAGGAACCCGAGTTTGCATTAGATCCTAGAAATGTGCGACTAGTTATGGCAACCGACGCGTTTCACACCTTATAGTTTGACCGCCGCCTCTTATTCATGTTGGCCGTTGTTTGTGTCTCCTCTAAATCTTCCACCTGATGTCATTATGCGTCCGTAATACATATTTCTTGCTCTAGTTATCCCTGGTCCCGAACATCCCGGTATTAAATTGAATATCCTTATGCAACCTTTGGTCGATGACTCGGCCAAATTGTGGGGTGGTGTTCGAACATGGGATGCATATGGGAAGAGAAACTTTGATATGAAGGCAGCACTGCTTTGGACAATTCATGATTTTCCTGCCTTTGGAATGGTTGCTGGTTGGAGCACGCATGGGAAACTTGCATGTTATGATTGCGGATGTGAATCACAAGCATTCACATTAGTAAAGGGTGGGAAGGCATGCTGGTTTGACTGTCACAGGAGGTTTCTTCCTCTAGATCATGAGTTTAGAACCCAAGCTAATGCATTTCGAAAAGATACTGTAGTGGTAGAGGGACCACCTAGGCGTTTGACTGGCGCGGAAGTGCATGCTCAAGTGAAAAGGCGAGTTGGCGATGGTTTATATGGAAAAGAACACAATTGGAACCATGTTAGCTGTTTTTGGGATCTGCCTTACTTCGAAAAATTGCTTCTTCGCCACACCATTGATGTAATGCACAATGAAAAAAATGTGTCTGAATCTATATGGAGCACATGTTTTGACATACCGGATAGGACAAAGGACAATGTGAAAGCAAGGCAGGATCTAGAATTGATTTGCAATCGTCCCAGGCTACATTTACAACCAATGCCAAATGGCAAGTGGGACAAGCCAAGGGCTCCTTTCTGCATCGAGGGGAAGCATAAGGTCATAATTTTAAATTGGTTCAAAAGTTTGAGGTTTCCTGATGGGTATGCTGCAAGCTTCAGAAGGGGTGTAAACTTGAAGGATAAGAAAATTTTTGGTCTCAAAAGTCATGACTATCATATATTCATTGAGCGTCTCCTTCCTGCTGCTTTTCGTGGGTTTCTTCCTGAAGATATTTGGGTTTGTCTTTCAGAGCTTAGCTTTTTCTTTAGGAAATTATGTGCTAAACAACTCAGCAAAGCAACAGTAGATAATCTTGAAAAGAATATTGTTGTCTTGATTTGCAAACTAGAGAAGATATTCCCTCCTGGTTTTTTCAATCCCATGCAACACTTAATGATCCATCTACCTCGTCAGCGATGAACGTTCCCGTGGCTCCTGTCTGTCGTCAGGAATGCCCGTCAGGAACACTCTTTCCCCACGGAAACCGTCAGCGATGAGCTGCTTTCCTGACGAGCTATTACTGACGGCTGAATCCTGACGGTCATCGTCAGGAATGTCTATTACTGACGGTTTTTATGTTATTGCTGACGGTTTCTGGCCGTCAGGAATTTCAGCGCCTGGGGTAGTGTGGGACTGGGAGATTACTAGTAGTAGTAATTTGCTCTACCCACCATCTCCGTCAACTCGTAATGAAACCAGTGATCAGCGTACAAGCTCGCTCACCGGGCTCGACCGATCACGGCAGGTTAAGGAACAGCACCGGGTCGGTGTCGGCGTACACGCCCGGTGCCCAGTAGGATCCCAGGTCGTCGCAGCCCGACGGCCACTCGAACGGGCTCAGGTCCGGCGCCTCTTTCCCGCCGGCATCCGCGGCGCCGAGCCCCAGAGCCACCGACGGCTCAGCGAAACACGCGTCGTCCACCGCTGGGGGCGCGCCGGGATAATCCATGGCGCCGTCAGCCGTAGCTTCCGTTCGTGCCGCGTCCAAGACGGTGGCGGGACCGTCGATGGTGCCGTTAGGCGCCGTGGCTTCCGGTCGTGGTGCGTCCGAGGCGGTGACGGGATCGTCGACAGTGCCGTTGGCCGTTGCTTTCGTTGGTGAATCGCCGACGGTGCCGTCGGCCGTGGCTTCCGCTCGTGCTGCGTCCACGGCGTTAGCGGGATCTCCGACGGTGCCGGCCATAGCTTCCTTCTCTGCTGACCCCGCGGCGTCGGTGGTGCTGGGCTCTGTCTCGAGCTCCGGGGATGCCAGCGCGACACGGCGGCGCTTGGAGTTCTTGGCCGGCTTGGGGCTCGCCGCCGCCGACGACGATGAAGATGACGAGGAGGCGGTCTTGCGTGAGCCTCCGCCGACGGGGACGTTGCGGAGGGAGCCGCCCTTGGTCCAGTAGCGGCGGCAGGACCTGCAGTAGTGGCGCGGCTGGGAGGTGTTGTAGTTGTTGTAGTAGCAGAACTTGGTGTCGCGCGACTCGCACCGCGGGCACGGGTCGTTGCCATGGACGTCCGTCGTCGCCGGCTTAGCCGAGGCCGCCGGGTAACCCTTGGGCCGGCGGAGGTCGACGCCGGCGAACGGTCGCTGGCCGGGCTCCTTCATGCGCGGCGCCGTGGGAGGGCGCGCTTGTTGCGCTAGCCGCTAGGTAGAAGGTAATCCTATCGATTGGCGGTGCGAAGCTAGGAAAGTAGCGGGCGAGGTGTTCGTCTATAGCTCAGCCGTGTGTGATGAGTGATGACGGTGCGGCTTGCTCGGTTTTAAGGTAGCCGGTCGGGGTCGGTGGAGCAGGTCGAGCTCGAGTGGAGCGGCATGTTTGGCGCGAACGACCGCGGCGCGTGCGCGCAGGTGGCGTGGACTATTGGAGGCTTGGAGCGGCGGGGGCACGCGCGCGCGCGTGGCAGCGCCACCTTTGATTGACCACGGCACAGTGGCGGACGGCAGCCACCGCGCGCGCGCGCGGACGAAGACGAACGAGCGAGCTAGGCTAGCCGCCATGCCGAGACTATGTACTGTATCTATAGTATTTTCTTTCTTCCATGTGAGACGGGACGGGGTGGGTGCCGTGTCGTACGCATCTGTCCGTGCCAAGATCATTCCGTCGAGACTGTATCTATTTTCTTCCATGCATGTGAGCCCTGTGGTACCTGCGCATCCGGCCGTGGCCGCGAGATGGACCGCCACGGCCGCCGGCCTGGACCAGCGACTCGACGCCCCGCGATCGTGGGGTGCCACCTGCTGCATGTGCAAGTCGCTTCTGCTTATCGGCTCGTGCTCGGGGCGGGTCGCCGGCGACCCGTAGCTATTCATCTCCCGGCCCCGGACCAGACTGCTCACCGCTCCACCAAGGCTCCAGCCTCCAGCGACTGGCGGATGTGACGGACTGAAGAACCATGGGCCATCCTCTGCTCGCCGGTTCGTTCTGCACGGCACCGCACGGAGCCAGCGAGCGCACTGCACCGTGCCGTGCGCGGCGCGGGTGGTGGGGCGTTCTGACACGATCGTGGTTCTAGTACGCGTCAATCAGCTGCACTTACGGGCCCGACGACGTTGCTCCAACTCAAATGATGGATGAGTCACATCTAGGCATCTGCCTCCCGCCCTTGCACATCATCTTCCTGTATCAGCCTAACTGACACTGTCACAGTTGATTGGCCTCTTCCTCGTCAGAAACTCAAATCACAAACAAACACTTGCGCGGTTCGCCTTGAGAGGTCGAGCATGCAATGCCAGGGATGACGATTATTTTTGTCGGTTCATGATTTTTATAATTTGCTCTTCAAAATTTAACTTCTTATCCGGCCTCTTATTTTTAGCCCTCCTTACATGCATTTCAAACAATTGTACGGTATTTACAACTCAAATTCAACATGTGCGACAAATAAACAATAGACATACATATAGTTCATCCCATCAAACAATTCAAATTAAAACATGCATAGAGTTCATCCAAAAGCCATGGTATCGATTAAGTTATACAAAAGACACCACACCGATCAACTTTGATAAAAAAAAATCTCCCCACAACACAGCAAGTCCTATGTTGTGGACCACAACTTGGACCTTCAATTCTCGTTCTCCATGGACTTGAGCTCACTCCACCTTGCCGCCTCCTCTTCTTTTTGTTCGGCCGCCAATGCTTTCTTGGTATTAATAATAGCACAAAGCTCTTCCTTGTAGGCACCGACGCCTTCTCTCTTCTTCATTTTTGTTGCAATCTTTTTCTCATCTAGCCTCTTTTGAGAATTTTCGGCCTCCTCTTTACTGGCTTCAACGAATATGCTAATCCATGACCTCTTCGGTATGGTCTCCCTATTCCTCCGGATCCAATTCTCATTGCCAACTGGTATCTTGTACAAATGGTGCAAAGTGAAGCACTTGCCGCCGTTCTTCTTGTTGCATTGATTGTAGAGCTCTTGGATGATAGACCCATATTCCGGCACCCCACTCAGTGGTGCATGGTTGACTTGATTGATACAACCGGACCATCGGTTGCATTTCTCTTGGATGCTTCCTTGTGTATTCTCCACGGAATCATGGACATCCTCCTCCACGAGCTGCCACACTAGGACGAGCCTTCGGTGTTGCCACCGCCTTCCTCTTATACTTGCTTGCCTCTGCCTCGGCGACCGCCTTCTTGGCCTCCGTTGAGCTTCTCTTCTTCATGCCGCTACTCTACCAAGGGGAGGGCGAGCTGCCGTCACCGTGGCCTTTCTAGAGCCCTTGCCGCCGGCCTTGATTGACGGTGCGGTGGCTCGCACCAAATTTGTTGTCCCTAGTCGCTTCTTCATGCGGGCGTCGGCACGATGGTTGATTTCGGCGGTGTCGAGCCTGCGGGGGTGGCCTCTGGGGTTGCGGAAGTGCCTTCCTTTTCCATTCCGGCCGGAGTCGGGGGCATCGGTGCCAACGAGAAGGTGGGGATACGAGAATGGAGGGGAGGCGGGAAGGTGGAGGTGCTTAGACAAGAAGGGACGGAATTATTTTGTGCGGAGGTTGCAGTCGAGTATATTTGAGGAAGGTGGCATCCGTTTTGGCGGGTAACTCTTATGATTTTTTGTTCTCTAACCGTTTAAGAGATCTCCTAGGTGTGGTTTACTCCTAAATATGTAGAGAGTTTAAGGTTTTTAATGGATCGGCTAGAGGTGCCCTACGTTTAATTTTTGAACTACATAATGCTAATTTGGCTCATTGAAGAAACTAGCTTTTGCTCATGTTAAGCGTTTGATAGGTAATGGTACTCTTCATCTTGCCATGTAAGGTAACTGCTTATGTGGATGAAATATAATGAGAAGAGTTAATGGAACATAGTAAAATTATTTCTTTATCTTTGTGCACTATATAAATAATGCTAACTCCTCAAGCTGGTCTAAAAACAATATTGTACAAAACTATCTATAGACTCTAAATTAACGAAAAATCAATAATTGACATCTCAATGTGGATGTTAGGGTTGATGTAGGCCGGTGATGCTAGTCCCATCTCGCTTACAGGAGGTGGATGTGACTAGGTTATAAGGGATAGTGTTTGTCTTCTTTTCAATTTGGACTTTTAGTATGGACTATCCGCTTGTAGCTGGGCAACCGAGTGCTAGGCTCTAAGTGGACGATAACAATGAATACATGCATGTAGTGTATCAACAAAATGGTCAACCAATATGTTGGCAAGCCAATTTTTAATAATAGAACACACCATGGAATTCGTAGGAAGTGGTAGGACATGGTCGTGGACATAGAACTCTGTAGGCTCAAACAGTGTTCAATTTGCGCTCTCACATACACATGTTACACCACCACGCACCACCACCTCTAAACCCAGAGCAACTACTTATCATGAGACAACCACGTCTACCGAAGGGCCAAGTCTCTTGTAGACTCATCTCTAAGGATACCTGCTCTTCTTAAGGGCTTCTTTTATTCATAGAATTTGTATAGGAATTGTGTATGATTTAGATCCTATATGAATATTTTCTACACTAGTTGTTTGATTAGATATTCTATAGGAAATAATTATATAAGAATCTTGTAGTGCAAATTTTATAGGAATAAAACGTTGGGTCTTATCTCATGAAAAAATTCCTTTGCACAAACAAACACAACTCATCTTGCTATAGAATTTAACTAGCCATGAAATCCTAATCCTTTGCTTTTCCTATTTCTATAATTTTCCTATCCTATGAATCAAAGGAGCTCTAACTGTGCTGCTTCCGTCTTTATAGTATCTCGAATCACGTTGTTGGCGGTCAACACGGCGTTGTTGAAGACAACATATTTGGGGTGTGTTTTACGTTGTTTTGGCATGTTTCGTACTAATTGGAAAACGTAGAAGAATGTGTTAGACGAAATAATAGACGTTCTCTTAAAGCATATTTTTATAATTTTTAAATTATATTACTTATAATTTGAATGAAAGTTTTTTTTCTTTCGAGTAAATTGAATCCAAGTTTTTTTCAGGGCAGCTTTTGTTTATGGAAGTGTGAATGCGTGAGTAGCAAAAAAAAAAGTGAGTGCGTGACACAAAACCATTGAACCCCACCAAAACCCCAGGCCCAGCCCACTATCCAACCGCCGCGAAACCCGTCCGAACCGGCGCGATGCTCCGCCGGCGGCACTACCCCCTCCCGGCGCTCCTCCGCCTCTTCTCCACCTCCTGCCGCCGCCGCCGCTCCGGCCTCCCTTCGCATTCGTGTCCTCCGAACACCGAAAACCCCCCACCGCCGCCTGTGGCGAAGAAGGTCCCCTTCACCGTGTCGGCGCATGGGAGGTCGTGGAGCGACCCCTTCCACTGGATGCGCGACACCTCCGACCCCGACCTGGCAGCCCTCCTCGCCGCCGAGAACGCCTACGCGGATGCCTTCGTATCCTCGGCCGGCGGCGGAGGCCTCCGCGCTCGCCTCGCGGCGGAGATGCGCGCCCGGTTGCCCCCTTCCGTTGCCTCCCCGCCTCAGCCCTGGGGCCCTTGGTTCGTACCGCACCATTTCGTTTGATCCCACACTGTATTGCTTATTACTTATCATTAGGTCTGCTAATTGTGAATCTGTTATGGTTTTATGACTGATTTTGTGTGTGTACTTGTGTAGCCAACCTGAACTTAGCTGTAGTTTGCCATGGAATGATTATGACTTTACATTTGTTAGTTGTTGTGTTTGCCTTTTGCATCTCAGGTAAGTGGTACTGCTTCTAGTTTAGCATTATGCTTTTTTGTCTCGCCTGGCCTTTCACTATTTAGTGTTACATTGTTGGTTCTGCATGGAATGATTTCCTTTCTTACATTAACACTTGTTTCCCGAATTAGGTTAGTCAAATCTTGTGCATAAATCATGTGCTGATTTTTTGTGTGCGTACCTGTGTAGCCAATCTGAACTTAGCTGTAGTTTGCCATGGAATGATTATAACTTTAAATTTACTCCTTCTAGTGTAGCATTATGCTTTTTGTCTCGCCTAGACTTTCACGATTTAGTGTTACATTGTTGGTTCTGCATTTGCCAGATCTAGTGCACTGCTTTGTCAAATCCCATTGCCACGTCAGCGCATGATTTATGCACTAGATTTGACTAACCTCCTTGGACATGCTACATTTTGTGTATATGCTTCTGACTAGAAACATAGTTTGTATACTCTAATTCAGGAAACAAGTGTTAATGTAAGTAGGAAATCGTCTTTTTGCTAGCAATGGTAATGCACAAAAAAATAGAATTTCCCGTGGGTAGAACATAACATGCTGTTTATCCAGGTCATATTACCAGTATGTTCCAGACAGAATGGAGTACCCAGTTTTGGCCAGAAAGTTGAGGCCCTCTGGTGGTTTAGCAGGAAGTCTCCTTAGTTATCTTTCTGATTGGGACAAGGAAGAAGTGCTGCTTGACTGGAATGAGATTGCGGAGAAGTTTGGTATGTGTTTTTCTACATTAAGTAGTTTCCTGTCTGGCATGTTCTCCACATACACACATAAGATACTGTATAGTCTCATATATTCTGATTATTATATTCCTGCAATTAATTTTGAGCATTGCTTCTTTGCTTCTTATCATAAATTTCTTGCGACGAGGACATAGCTGCTTGTATGTGAAACCTTATCAGTGGATCATTTTGTAACTTATGCAGGTTATGTGCACATTGGGAGTTGCCGAACCTCTCCTGATCATAGGTTTCTTGCATATACTCTTGATACATCTGGGGGTGAACTATTTTCCCTGGAAGTGAAAGATCTTCAGTCTAAATGTGTCATTTGTAGTTCACCACACAAGGGAATAGTCAGTTTAGCATGGTCTCACAACAGTGAAAATCTATTCTATACTGTATGTGATGATACTCTACGTCCCAATCAGTAATTCTCCTTCCTGCTAATATATCTTAAGCTTATGAAGCTTCTCTATTACTGTATTTCATATGTTTACATTTTATAGGGTTTTCTGTAAAAAGATGCAGTCAGATGAGGCAGATTTTTTAGTTTTTACGGAAAACAATGTAAACTGTTGCGTCGATATCACAAGCACAAAAGATTTCAAGTATATTACTGTCAATTCTAATACGAGGACATCATCTGAGGAAGGTTTCTATTTCAACCTTTTCTGGGCCCAACATCAAATATTTGCCATGTTTAGATCAGTCATGTAGTTTTTTATTTATTCTTTCTGACATTTGCTTATGTTGCTGCAGGTTTATGTGATGAAATCTGGTAATGTAAGAGAAGGCTTATGGCCTGTACAGAAACGCACTAACAAAGTGCAGTACTTTTTGGAGCATCATAATGGATTTTTCTACATTCTTACTAATGCCCCTTTGGAAGATATTGAAACTTCAGCTGAAGGCTACTACCTGGCCAGGTGTAGAGCTGAAAAAGCACTGATGGATAAATGGCAGGTCTCACCTCCCTCAGAAATTAGATTTATCAGCAATGTTTGCCAATTTGTTAACACAAAATATCTTCTCCATCAACATTGAATCGTTCCTTATTGAATCCTGATGACACATCTGTTCCCAAAAGTTGTATATAAGTAGCACACTTATGGCTAATATGGATATTTCATCGTCATGGACTAAAAGCATTTTTATGTTCTGAATATACGTTAAATGTATTCCCATTAGAGCTACTTTATAAACTTGATGCCCGTATTTCTATTGCTAGATTGTGGCACTCCCTGGGTCGGACTGCATCTTTCAGGATATGGATATTTTTCATGAACATTTAGTTCTCTTTCTACGAAAAGATGGGCTTCCTCTGTTTTGCTCCATTGATCTGCCAGTTAAGGTTGACTTCCAGGTATGTTGTTTGATTTATGCCATGTTACTAGTAGTATGTATGAAGTAGAACTCTTAGAGATATACTATACCACTCTGTCTTGGACCATAAAGCTTTAATGGTTTATATTACAAAATACTGCCCAGTTTAACGCATTGACTTTGTCTGGACTACTTTGACTTTTCTGCTGCACCTCCAGCTTATAACCTGTACCTTGATATTTTTATGTTAAGACCTTCTCATTCTCTTTGCTGTTTTATATTATGGTCTGAATCGTTGTTACTTATGAAATCCTGAGCTTTCTTCTGTGTTATTTGCACTGATGATACTTGTTTACCCCCCAGGAGCCAAAGGAACTGGGTAATCTCACTCCATGGTTTTTCCCAATTCCTTCAAATTTATGTAGCATTCTTCCTGGAGCCAACAATGATTACATGTCATCTACTTATCGCCTGGTGGTGTCATCGCCAGTGGTACTGCATTCCACGAACTTATCGTTTATCTTTTTTTTTGAACAAGACTTATCGTTTATCTGTGGATCCATAATTCATACTGGTGCCAGCTCTTCTTTTCTTGATCTCCTGGATCTCATCAAACCATTTAAAATATAGCACCCAGGATTTTTTTTTTACACACTAAAACCTGTTCTATCTCTTGCCACTCACTTAAAGCTATACATTCATTAACTGTACTATTGATCATGGAATTGTAATTTATGGTTAAAGAGCATATAATTGAACACAATATTCCATTGCATCATTTTAATCTGGCTGTTATGTTAATTAAGCAACTGTGAGTACAGTGCAGCTGGTGTGTTGCTAGACATGAGTTTTCCCTGTTGAACGTTTAATTTGCTTAATATAGGTTCCAGACCTAACTGTGGACTATGACATGCGAAAGAAGGCATTTACCATCCTTCATCAAGAGGAAGTGACTGGCCTTTCTTCAAGTCTATGCATATCAGGATTGCAATCCAGTGTTTCGAGTATCCAACAAAATCTGCAACTTATTGAAGATTCACAAAGTTGGAGTGATCTTTCCAAGTTATTAACTTGTGAGAGGGTCCAAGTTATTTCACATGATGGTGTCTTGATACCTTTGGTGATCCTGTATTCACGGGAAGCACATATTCATGGAGAATCACCTGGGGTCTTATTTGGATACGGAGCTTACGGTGAAGATTTGGATAAAAGCTGGTGTTCTGATAGGCTAAGTCTACTTGCTCGAGGATGGGTTTTTGCATTTGCAGATGTTAGGTATAGTTTGACGCCTGCGGTTTTTTCAGCTTACAGAACTGCATTTCCCATCATCTTTCAGTATTTCCTACTCGTCTTATTGGCTTTGCTGCAACATATGAATTTACCTTTTCATTTTGTAATTAAACTGACAACCAGAGTAGCATGACTGCAAGCAATACTGGGAGTTACTTAGTTTTACAATTCAGTATCTTTATTCACCACATCTTATAGTATTATGAACATTATCTTTATCTTTGTCCGTACGAAACATTAGGCGCTAGCTGCAAGCATATCGAGGTATTGATCCATCATTTTGTGAAAGGAATGCCTGATCTTGCTGTTCTGCAGTAGAGCAGGTTTCCGATCCTGTGATCCCTGTCACAGAGTAAATGACCAGAGTTCTGAAAGCTAGCCATTTTAATAGTAAAAGTTCAATAAAAAAATTCCATGAAGAATCATTTGGAGGTTATTTTTGGCTGACATGGCAATAACTTCAATGTGGTTTGATATAGCAGTTGCCATTTCTTTAGCACGATCCACGAGAGAGTTCAAAATCGGATAAGATAGTTGTTTCCAACTTTCCATTTATGAATGCGTCGATATGTATTTTGCGATCTGCACAGCAAAATCCATGTTCCTGATTATTTGTAAGGCAAATCATGTAGGGGCGGAGGGGATCCATCATGGCACCTGGCAGGCTCCAAAACCAACAAAATAAATTCAATCCAAGATTTTGCTGCATGTGGTATGCATCTTATCAAGGAAGGTTTTGTACACGAAAGTCGTCTTTGTGCAGTAGGGTGCAGTGCTGGTGGTTTGCTGGTTGGTGCGGCCATTAATATGATGCCAAATTTATTCTCTGCTGCAGTTCTTAAGGTAAATCCTTGAGCTCATCAGCGGATGCATCATTATCAGCTGGGATTGGCTATGCTTATTCTCTTCTCTTCCTATGTATGCTTCTACTAGTAAATGCCATGTTTGAGATTTTATATATCAATGACATGTATTTATGCTAATAACAGGTCCCTTTTCTTGATATCTGCAATACCATGTTGGATTCTACTTTACCTCTCACCATCTTGGACTACGAAGAATTTGGTGACCCTAATATCCCAGCTGAGTTTGATGCAATCCGCAGTTATTCTCCTTATGAAAATTTATCTCCTGGAATATGTTACCCCCCAATGCTGGTGACTGCCTCATTTAATGATACAAGGTTTTCTCTACTTCATTTTACCCTTGCGACGCTGCACATACGCTTTGGTCATTTGTATCTGTTTCATGTTAAGTGCCAGCTCATGATACTGTAGTCAAGGTTATAGAAGTGTACTGTTGGGTTTCTTTTGAGTTCTTAATTCTCCTTTTTGTTTGACAGGGTAGGAGTCTGGGAAGCTGCTAAGTGGGTATCAAAAGTGAGAGATGTCACATGCCCATCCTGTTCCCAGTCTGTTGTTCTGAAAACCAATATGCAGAGTGGTCATTTTGGTGAGGGTGGACGCTTCATGAGCTGCGAGGAGACAGCCTTTGAGTATGCGTTTCTAATGAAGGCGTTGGGAATGGATGACATAGCTGCAAAGTAATTAACTAGTGCTTAAGGCTTTTCATGCTGCAAGAGTTGTTCTGACAGATGGGTGCAGTAATTCACATCATCACTTGATGTGGTGACATCTGGCATCCTGGCATGATGCACTGGATCAGATTGCTCATAGTCCACACTAGTTTTATTGGTTGAGGAGCCTTTAATTTGCGGGTTCCTGCACTGCACAGTGGCAAGTGGAGCCCTCAGAATAACACAGATGGAGGCTGTCCGTTAAGGTGTTAAGGTCAGGGAGCTACTGTTCTCCATCAAAATTAAGGTCAGTAGCAAGGAGTGCATGTCATAGTAGCACTAGTGCAAATCTTTGTAGAACAGTTGAACATGTGGTTCTAACATCAGCTACAAATGACTTGATATACAGAAATGTTCATGTCGGGTCACACTTTTTTCATTGAGTAGGATCAATCAGGAACACAAATTATTTTTCAAGTTGGCATATGGTGCTATTGAACAAATAGATGTCTGAGCGGGATATTGGTTCTGACATCTATCTAACCCTATCAGGTTAGTGTATGGTGCTTTCACAATTTTGTATCCGCTGACTGAGACTAGCCCGCCTTAAAAGTAGACCAGCTTTATGTGTACATATTTATGTTGTGTCATAGTGCCAGTTTCTACGAAACAAAGTTAACACACCCCAGTTTCTACGAAACAAAGTTAAAAACGCGTGTCAAACACATCATCCCTGAGCTTATCCTAGTCTAAAGACCTGTCTTCTGGTAGTGATGCAATTATGCATGCTTGTAATGCACGGTGCACTCCCTCCCAGTAAGTAGTACAAGCTAGTGCATATGGGCCCTTGATTACTGATAGAAAATCTGTATGGCCACAATATTCTACACTACTAACAGATCCCAAGGCCCAGATTGCCCGGCTAATTTTTCTCTCTTGAAACTTGTTAAACTCGATCCCTTGTTTCGCCCACGGAGCTTAGCTATGATGCCACTGCACACGATGCTAATGCTCGTGTCTTGCAATCGAAGTAAGAAAGTACCAAAGGATATTAATCCAGTTTATTCCTAGGCCCCTGCAATCCGTTTTGATATAGTACAAGTACTTGATGGATCGTATTCTTGAGATCGGTATGGAAGCAAAAACAATTTTCTGGAGGGAATACTTGCTGGGCGTGCTTCTCCATGGGATCCACCATGGATGGTGCGTTGGTTGGCGCTCCATTTCCATCATGGGTTCGTTGGGGAAGGCCATGAATGGCCTCTGATTGCTTCCACTCTCCAGCTTCTTTCGGTTTCGCCTGATCTCATAATTCGTCCGTCATGCACTCGCTGCTGATGGCGTTAACTTTGATAGGATACCGCGATTGTAGGTGGATGACGCATGGCGTTAACTTAGATAGGATATGGAGGAATTTTCGTAGACTTGCGCTGGTTGCGTAGCTTCGTGATGGCCCGATGGTGATGCACTGATACGCGCGCTGCTTTGCTTCCTGTTCGCGCTTGCTCGTGGCAGGGATGGCTGGAGTGGTGTTGGTTAGTGAAGACCCCGTGTCGGCCTCTCTTGCTCGAGGTTTCAGTTGCGTCAGTTGATTAGTAGTGTACACCAGTAGCGTTTGTACCTTCTCATTGCCATTGGAGCACGTGTCAGAGTGCGTCATTGATAACCGTTGCAGAAAATACGCTTTGGTATTTCACAGTAATCTTGCTGTAGAGTGAAAATACTGAATATAGTAATAGCTTGGCTAGCAAGAGTTGGCTTCACACTCGCTGCGATTCAGCTCCAACCTCACTTGCCGGGTGTTTTTTTTTTTGTAGCCAGTGCAGTTCATCACCTACTACTCTTGGAAGCATGTGACTGTCAGCTGTCTGATCTCACAGGATTAGATCAGCACATCTCGCGGGATCTTCCAAACGACCGATTTCAGTCCTCCATGTCAGGCGGCGATTCACGGGTGATCTCACGATGCTGGCGTGAACAGAACCTTGGCAGTTTCGATATGCAAAACCCAAATGTCTGACAATCCTTGTCAATGGCCGCTTAATTCTTCTCAGAGGAAAAAAAATGCTAGTACGAACAATGAGCAAGCAAAGTCCCTGAAGAAAGCGTAGCAGCGCAGATATTCGGGCGCCAGCCACAAATATTCCTTTCCTATTTTCGGCGATCTGTCCGAGCATGTCAAGCTCGTTCCTGACATGTGGGGACACGGCCCCACACGTCAGTGGCGCCGAGCACCCCACGGCAGTCGGCAGATGACTTCACGGGACAATGTAGGCGCGCAGGTCAAACGTGGATCGCCCTACACGCATTCCATACGCCGAGCCCATTGGCAGCGCGTTTCCGGCTGTCTGACGCTGCGGGCCCAGTTTGTGGTGTTGGTCCGTCGGTGCATAGACCGCGTTCAGGCGGACCTGTCTCTTACGTAGTACGGACATCCGCCTTGTTGCCGGGTGCGTACAAATAGGCCAGCCTGTCCACGCGCGCTCGCTTTGACACGCACCTCCTCTCGCCGCCGGTGGCCGCGTCGGCCGTGCGGACACGTCACCCTGTGGCAAGGAGCCGAGAGCTAGGAGGAAGCGCAATCCAAAGCGAGGCAAGAGGTCCTTGATCACCAGCCAGATACTGCCCCCAGTTCAGACGGCGGCGAGACCGCGGCGCGGCGCTACCCGCTCCATCGGGCCGGCGAGCTCCTGGCGCGGGCGCTTCCGCCGCGCGAGATGGGCGCCGGCGGGAAGGCCGCGAAGGCGCGGCGGGCGGCGCGGGTGAGCCTCTGGGTGGCGCGCGCGAGCACCACCGTGCTGCTCTGGACCTGCGTGGTGCTCCTCGCGGCCGCCTTCGGGGAGCGCCTGGCGCCCAGCGTGCTGGGCGGGGTCTGGCCCGGCTGCCTCACGCAGACGCTCGTCATCGTGCAGCGCCCGCTGCTGCTGCCCGCCGACGAGAGGGTCGCCGTCCACACCGCAATCTCCACCACCGCCGCCGCCAACGCCAACGCAGTCGCGCTGCCGCCCAAGAGTAAGCTGGACGCCTCTTGCTCGTTTCCTCCCCTTTCCTTCCCTTATTCGCTTAAGGAATATTTGCGTATTAGGCGGCTTCCCTTCCTTGCTCTGCCCAGGAATATTTCAGCTTCCATTAACGCTTTCCCCTTCCCATTTGTCGCCTTCCATGCGAGATATCAATTAAGTTAGCATTTCCATGTTGGTGAATTTGGCCTGTTCCAGTCTGTCGATAGCTTGATTTAATGTACAACCCAGGTCCAATTCGGTTCATGCGCTGGTTCTCTTTCGACCGATCAAGTTCCTGTCGGCCCAATTTGGTCGAATGATTCCGTCCGTGTCTGTCGAGAACAGTCCGTTTGAACGATTCGGTTAATAAGTGCGCATCTTCCGTGCGTGCGTTTTACTGCAATTTCTAACCCTGTTACACCCATCTACAATCAATTAGTATTATTTTCCTTTTAGAAAATGGAAGATATAACCATTTGATCTGGCATGTTCTATGTTCAGGAATCTACAAGAACAATGGCTATCTCATGGTCTCCTGCAACGGGGGTCTTAACCAGATGCGAGCCGCTGTAAGTAGTGCTTGTTAAAATCTCAATACATCTACTGCGCTGTTTATATTTCTGAACTCTGCTGTCAAAACACTGAGAACTGAAGCGTGGAAGTTCCACTGTGAAATCAGATATGCGATATGGTGACGGTTGCGAGATACTTGAATGTCACCCTCATTGTGCCGGAGTTGGACAAAACCTCATTTTGGGCTGATCCTAGGTCAGCATTTCTTACTGCGCTCGCCTCTGTTCTTTACAGATTCAGTTAAGGACTGCCTTTGCTTTACGCTTTTCTGTTGCTTTTGTCTACAGCGAGTTTAAGGATATATTTGATGTGGACTACTTCATAGCGTCATTGAGAGAAGAGGTTCGGATACTGAAAGAGCTGCCTCCAAGGCTGAAAAAAAGAGTTGAAATGGGATATCTTCGCTCCATGCCGCCCGTCAGTTGGTCTGATATATCCTATTACCAGAATCAGGTTTGTTTGCATCTCTCAGTTTCTCAATGATGTATTTAAATCGTATGCAAAACCAGCTAAAGACTCTTTAAGTGTTCCTTTGGGTGGGAAACAGATTCTGCCAATAATAAAGAAATACAAGGTCCTTCATCTGAATAGGACAGATGCTCGGCTTGCAAATAATGACCTACCCATGGAGATTCAGAAACTGAGGTGCCGTGTCAATTTTGCTGCATTGAGATTTACCCCTGAAATAGAGGAGCTGGGCAGACGTGTGGTGCGAATTCTTCGTCAGAATGGACCCTTTGTGGTTCTTCACTTGCGGTATGAGATGGACATGCTTGCTTTCTCTGGATGTACGCATGGTTGCAGCCACGAGGAGGCTGAGGAGCTCACAAGAATGAGGTATTACATCCCATCCAGAAATTTCTCTAGACGTTTTTAACCTTTTATTAACAAATGAATTGTGCTTTAAACTTGGAAGATACGCTTACCCATGGTGGAAAGAGAAAGTGATCGACTCCAATTCGAAGAGGAAAGAAGGGCTCTGTCCATTAACACCGGAGGAGATTGCAATGGTATTAAAGGCACTAGACATTGATCCCAGTTATCAAATATACATTGCTGCTGGTGAAATATATGGTGGACAAAGAAGAATGGCTGCACTGACCTCAGCTTATCCCAATGTGGTTCGTTCAACATCTTCAACACAGTACTGCATTCTTATAATTTCTTTTGTATCTAAAATGAATTCGTTACTGGTGGTGATCAGGTAAGGAAGGAGACATTACTGCCTTCCGGTCTCAGTTTTTTCCAGAACCATTCTTCCCAGATGGCAGCATTGGATTATATGGTGTCCTTGGAGAGTGATGTTTTCATCCCCACTTACGATGGTAACATGGCAAAAGTTGTTGAAGGCCACCGCAGGTATTTTTGTCAAGTTCCAGTATTCCAAACAACTAAACATTTTATTTGGCATGTTATTCGTTTGCGCAACATTTTCCCCTTGTTATGCTACACTGTATCATGTTATACTTATCAGTAAACATAAAAGTTAATCCCTTTGTATAAATATGAAGAAACAACTAATACGTGCACTGTTATGCTGCATGATCTCAATGTTAAACTAAAACCAGTTTTCTAGAAGTGACAGAATTTTCCAGCACTAAACTTCTAGGACGACCTTATTATAAGTTGCGTGTTGATAGTCAAATGTCTGAAACATGAAGTATGCTGTTGCGTTTTTTTGTTGTTGCATTGTTTGTAAAATTAATGTCTGTATGTAAGCTGAAACTTTGAGGTGTGACAGTCTTAGTTTCTGAATAAACTTTTACCCCATTTTTATTCAACTGTTGATGGTTCATGTCTCATCTGTTCCCATGATCACAGATACCTGGGGTTCAAGAAGACGGTGCTGTTAGATCGGAAGCTTATAGTTGAGCTCGTTGATCAGTACAAAAATGGCACACTGAGCTGGACTGATTTCTCCTCCTCTGTGAAGGCATCGCATACCAGCCGCATGGGTGCACCATCCAGGAGGCAGGTGATTCCTGACAAGCCCAAGGAAGAGGACTACTTCTATGCCAACCCTTATGAGTGTTTGCACCAACCAGATGAGCTATCAGTATTGTGATGCCCTCGAAGTATACAGCATTCTTTCAGAGCCACGGGCAGGCTTGGATTACATTTCAGTTTGAATTGACAGCGGCTGGAGATTCTAGTTGTATTGATGCGGATGCACACGATAGATAAATAGTGCCTTTTGCTAGGTGGTTGTATATACAGATTGACATAATTGCCAATTCCCTTGTTGCTGAAATAGGCAAACGTAGTTTTGTGTTGTACAGGACATTTATAGGGGTTGGAACAAAAGTACACGAGTAGAGTTTTTTCAGTTTCTGGTTTGAACTTGCTGACGATCAATGAATTGTTCTTTTTCCTACGAGAATGATGGTGAATTGTTCTAACATTGTACATTTGGGTAATTTGGGTCATGATTGTGGTTTTGGTTCTTGGCGTCATGTTTGTCTCTGAAGTTAAGTAAAGTTCTTCCGTGGTGTTTGTACAAGTTCGCTATTTTAGAAGACTTGAAACTTGGACCACTAACATAGACAAGACTACCTAGATTTGTCAACACGAAATGTACCAACACCGTTTATAATTTTGTGAATTCTCGGTAGTGTATAATGTACCTATAAAAGGGTAGTAAGGCCAACAGGCATGTATTCCAAATTGTGTTAACTAGTAAAATGCAAACCTGCACTACCAGAACTGATTGCTGTCACAAGTTGGTATCTATGATGGGCTCGTCGACAAGTGACCAACTGAAGGAAGATTCAAGATCCGAGAAGGATGGCAAGGGGCCATCGATGCCTTGTATGCTAATAATTTCTTTGCTACAAATTCGCTAAAACCCAAAGCTAAACGAGGCGGCTGGACGCGTCCTTTGCAGGACCATGTTAAGGTCAATGTTGATGGGTCTTTTGGCCAGAATATGCCCAGAGGAACGACATGAGTAGTGATCATGGACAACAAGGGTTCTTTCATTGCCGCAACAAATTCTAGATAAATGTGGTCCTAGATGCGCAGGCACATGCACTAAAAGAAGGATTGGTCATAGGTCTCATAGCTCAGACCATCGGCTGTAATAAACTTATGCTATCATCGGACTGTTTGGAAGCTCTCAACTCGGTGACGGAGGGAATCTCTCTCGGTCCTGTAGCAGCTATATTCGAATATTCGATGATTGTTATCACCTAGCTGCAAAATTCATGAAGATTATTTTTGAACATCCTCATTGTGCAGCCAATTGTGTCAATTATGAATTATCGAGGTTAGCTAGGAGATCATGTGAGAAGGTGTGGCTCAATGATCCACCGGATTCTATCGTAGTTTTATCACTTGCAGGTGTAACTATGATTCTAGGTAAATGAAAGTGTTGATATAGAAAAAAATACAAACCTGCCGTTGGATTATTCACATTCAAATCCATATCCACATCATTTGAGTACGGTATGGGTTAACAAAAAGAATGAATTTAATTTTTTACCCTACATTAGTGACACATATTACCCCATTTAGTGTAACTTCTACTAAAATATTCAATTCATGAGGATTTGAACACGGCTTAACACCACTTTAGTATTTGCTTGTTATTGTTTGATAGCACATACATGATATGTCGATGTGCTGTGAAAAAACATGTAAATATTTGAGGGCATCATCTATAATTATGACCAGATTTTTTTATCCATATGCTCGATTCCTGTCTTGATATTTTTAGATCCAGATAATCACCTAACACCTTGTCTAATGAACTCACATAAAACAAGGATCCAAAACTTTTTACATGGTTAATCTATATAAATTTCACCCGATGGGTAATTAATGTCACAAAGACATAGGTAGAGGGTAAAAAGTTAAAATTCACTAACAAAAAATACCCATTCTTAGTTAGGGTGTGGGTGGGGTTGGGTGTGTGTGTTAGATGTAACAGCATGGTTTTAGTGATTAGACAGTGACAACAAATTCATGATCTATTATAGCTTTGCCTTTTTTTGCTATCTCACTAGAGATAAAGTGAATGCATGTGCTATGTTCGTCACGTGACAAAAGTGATGATCATGTTTGTTCAAGATAGTATATATGATATTCAAATATCATGTCAAAGGACTTATGGCTATACTCTGTTAGTTCTCAATACAAGATTGCATGGAGCTTTCCCTATCTTGTGGAGTATAAGAGAGATGTATTGCATCATCTCTATGTTAGGACGTAAGTGATGCCCATATGAATGCGTATCTTACACATATTGAAGTTGCATTCTTTATATCTCATTGATGAATTGGTATTGTCCACTACAACTTAAAAGAGAGAATAGTCAAGTGAACCCATGAACACCGGTCCAAATTTAATCATAAGAAACTCCTTTTCATTGTATTTATCTTACTTTCTATTTGCAACACTATTTTAATCCAAAAATACAAAATATATTTATTGATCTTATTTTTACACAAAACCCCCTAAAAACAAACCTTTGATGGGTTCGTTGCATGGAAAACAAAAATTTATCATTCATATGACTCATGCTCTACCTTTCGGTATTCCGTGTTCCGAGACCATGTCTGTACATGCTAGGTGACATAGGCATTCCAAATGGGCCTGCCGAAGATAGTACCCGGGGTTTACTGAAGGCCCATTACCCGAAGAATAAGAAGATTCGGAAGCCCAAGATATTATTAAGGAAAGCTAGAGTTGTAATAGGAAGTGTTATTTGCAATCTTGCGGGATGAGTTAGAAACCATCCCGGACTCTGTAACTTGTACAACACGAATCCCTCGGCTCCGCCTCCTATATAAAGGGGGAGTCGAGGGGCGAGGAAGGCATCGAATCATTGTTTACAAACCCTAGTTTTCATAATCGTCGAGTACTTTTCGGCTGAAACCTTCGAGATCTACTTGCCCTCTACTTCTAACTAAACCCTAGCCTACAATCCATAGGCATTGACAAGTTAATACCTTGTCAATTGGCGCCGTCTGTGGGGACTAGAGGCGTAAGGATCTGATCTCGATGGCACGTTCAAGATCTTCGACATCATCAACCGCAAGCAACGCAATGGATCGAGGTAAACAGATCGCTGCTGGTCCTGTCGATTTTGTTCCTCACCCACCCTCCCGTTTGGATGCATATGCGTATCTGGCGGAGCCTATGGAGATGACGTTCGGAAGGTTTCGCTTTCGCGTCGAGAAGGAAGGATCGTATCGTGTCGAAATTCCGATTTCGTCGGGATCGTCGGCGGTCGATTCCGATTTTTCAAGGTATACATCGTCAACCGAATCAGGAGAAGAAGAAACTTCGTCGACACGCTACGTCAGCACCAGGGCAAGAGAGAAACTCGCCAAGATCTTCGCCGACATGTCGTTTGAGTCATCTGCGGACTCATATATAAGCGATGGCTCAAGCAGTGTCGACAGTTACGACTTCATCGACAAATCTATTACAGTGGGCAAGGTCTTCATCAATCTCAACGATGGTGTCACCAAACCCAACATAGATCTGAATACAAAATATCATCAGATTTATGCCATTGAAGAGCCAAATAATGATCAAGAGGAAACATCAGAGGCTTTCGACGATCTGGGAAATCCATACGTCGATCACTCCGATCTGCGACGAGGCCTGGGCAATAAGTACGTCGGGCCACAGCCACGACACAGAGTTCAACTCCCGCAAGCAGCGTGGGATAGAGCCGCGAGAGCTATGGACGGCTCAGAACCAATGGCCACCACAGCCACGCCAGAGGAATTACAAGCATATCAATATAGGCTCGCACGAGCTGCAAGAGAATTGGAAAAACAGACAGCTGAGTTAAACAGAAGAAAGGAGGCAGCTTCTGCATCCAGCAGGAGAAGGGCAGATTTGAGTCGACAATCTAGAACTTCGGGTGATAGCCACAGGGAGGCTCGGAACAGAGCAAGATCGAGGTTACAACACATACCCGAAGCAGAAAGAGAGCACTTGGTCCAAAACCTCGACATGTCCTTTATGTCGATAGATACAAGAGGAAACATCATCCCTAAGACACCAGAGGCTGGGTATATGGCGACACATGCTTTTATCCTCGCATCTAAACCACCTCCAGGAGATCCAAGGGAAACACTATACAATATGGCGATAGCAGGAGTTGGAGCTATGGGGACAGCGTTTGTATCAACGCCTCCCGAAGGAGCGGCAAGGCAAAATAGTCCACGACCTGCAGCAGCAGCAGCGGCAGCCCCTGAAGGACCAAGTGGAGCAAGAGACACGGCAGCACAAGCAAGGGTCGACAGAGCGCGGCAAAGCAGAAGGGAACATCGGCAATCTCCAGAGCTTAACGACGAGGATATGTGTAGCTTGCCGTGCTTCACAAGGAGAGTCCGAAAAACTCGAGTCCCTTCAGGATTCAAGTTACCTGACAACTTCAAGAAATTCGACGGCCTTCAAGATCCAGAGGACTGGCTAGTTGATTATCTCGAGACGGTGAAACTCACAGGAGGAACCAGGGCAACAGCTATGCAAAGCATCCAGGTGCATTTGAGTGGAGCCGCACGATCTTGGATAAAGAAACTTCCTCCAGGATCTATCGACAGCTGGGAAAGCTTCGAGGACGTGTTCGTCAAGAACTTCAGGTCCACGTGCAAAAAACCCGCGTCGTTAGAGGAGTTGAGAGCATGTCGACAAAAGCCAGACGAGCCAATGAGAAAATATATCCAAAGGTGGAACATCATCAAAAACTCGGCAGAAAATATATCTGACGAGAGAGCGATAGATGCGTTTGTCGCAGGAATCATGCGTGGAGATTTCGTCGAGGACTTGGGAAGGACCAACCCAAAGACAGTATCTGCGTTAATAGAAATAGCAAACAGATGGGCAGATGGAGAAGATGCCGTCCACAACAAACGGCACACGTCGCCAGAGGAGGACCGTGGTCGAAATTATCAACCGAGGCGACGATTTCCTCGGCAGTACCCGAACTATGATGCTCCAGGACAAATTTCGGCAGGTTTTCGGGCAAACACAGGAGGAAACATCGGAGATGATTATCAGAGAAGCAATGAGCAGCGAGGCGATAATAGAGACGATTCTCGAAACAACAGGCAAAATAGCGGTCCTAGGTTCCCGAGGCCTTTCGTGTCTCCCGAAGAGATGATGAATGGGCCGTGTCAGATGCACTTTTTCCTCGACAGCAACGGAAAAAGACAGTCAGGACATCTGCAGAAAGATTGTCGCAATTTCCAGGCAATGTTAAGGTGGGCAGAGCACGCTAACGCTCGGGCAGCACAGAGAAATCCTCGAGAACCCAGGAGCGAGATTCACTTGCCACCTCCCCCAGCGATTACAGAAGACAATCGACATCAGCTCAGAATAGCGGCAGCACCTCCACCACCACCTTATGTTGATCCTAACTCCAACGGAGCGGTGTCGATGATTCGAAGGGAAGGCCATCCAATAGAGCTCGGAAAGTAATCTCACGACAGGTGTTTATGGCGTAAAAAATGCCTCCACCAACAAGTCGAGTATCTTAATTGGTCGGGGCAAGATATTGGCTTCACCATAGCAGTATCATCCGCAAGCAAGTTCCTCGACCAGGGCAGTCAGCACTTATTTTGCCAGCCAGCTATTGCGGGATTTGATGTCTCTCGAGTGTTCATAGACGGCGGCAAGCAGCTTAAACCTTATGTATGCGTGATACATTGAGGAAGATGAACATATCCCTAGCGAACTTGAAGCCAACGGACACAAGGTTCCACGGTATCACACCGGAGAAACCAAGTTATCCATTGGGGAAGATCAATCTCGACGTTCAGCTTGGAACCCGAGAGAATTATAGAATCGAGAGGCTGGAATTTGAAGTCGTGGATTTTCCGTCGCAGCATCCACGCTCTATTGGGACGACCAGCATATGCTAGATTTATGGCGGTGCCACACTATACATACTTGTTGTGGAGGATGCCTGGACCAAAGGGACCAATCACAGTCAAAGGAAGCTTCGCCTTAGCCGATAAGTGCGATAAGGATTTTCATCGGATATCAGAAACTTTCGGGATGCAAGCTGAGTATCTGGCGTCAAGGAGTATGACTGACTACGACGTGCTGCCGTACGTTGGAAGGCCAAACAAAGAATCAACTTTCAACACCGAGAAAAATTCTAAGGAGGTGCGGATTCACCCGACAGACTCGAAAAGACGACGTCCATCGCAAACGACATGGACCTCGCATAGGAAAGCGCGCTCGTCGAGTTCCTCCGTGAGAACTGGAAAATCTTCGCATGGTGTCCAGCTCGACATGCCAGGAGTACCCAGGGAACTTGCCGAGCACCACCTAAACTTGGATCCACTAGCGAAACCAATCAAACAACCTTTGCGGCGTTTTTCGGAACCAAACCGCAAGGCCATGCTGTCAGAAATCGATCGACTACGAGAAGCGGGTTTTATCAAGGAGTTGCACACAGAAGCCACATGGGTAGCAAATCCTGTGTTGGTGCCGAAGAAAAACACTAAGGTCCTTCGCATGTGCGTCGACTTTACGTGTCTCAACAAACATTGTCCAAAGGATCACTTTCCCCTCCCGAGGATCGATCAAATTATCGACTCCACGGCTGGATGTGAACGTCTTTCCTTCCTGGGACGCATATTCTGGTTACAACCAGATCAGATTGAAAGAAGAAGATGAAGTAAAGACAGCGTTCATCACAACTTATGGCGTGTTTTGCTACAGAACAATGCCCTTTGGTCTAAAAAACGCGGGAGCAACATATCAGAGGATGATGCAGAAGTGTTTGGCGACACAGATTGGGAAAAACGTGCAAGTATACATCGACGATGTCGTCATAACGTCAAAAAAGGGGGCCACGCTGATCGAGGATCTCAAGGAAACCTTTGACAACCTCAATAAATTCTGCCTCAAGCTGAACCCGACGAAGTGTTCTTTTGGCGTCCCAGCAGGAGAACTTCTGGGGTTTCTAGTTTCAGCAAGAGGGATTGAAGCAAATCCCGACAAAATACAAGCTATCGTAACAATGAGGAAGCCAACAAAGTTGAAAGAAATACAAGCAGCTAACCGGGCGAGTCGCAGCTTTAAGCAGCATTCGTCGCCGAGCCGGGAGAAAAAGCGTTACCATTTTACGCTCCGATAAAGCAAGGAGACAAATTCCAGTGGAACGAAGAGGCCGACAGAGCTTTCGAGGATTTGAAGCGCACAATCTCGACACCACCAATTTTGGTGGCGCCGAAGGAAAAGGAACCTCTCCTGCTGTATATTGCAGCCACGCCCCAAGTGGTTAGCACGGTGCTAGTTGTCGAAAGAGAAGAAGAAGGAAAACTCCATGGAGTGCAAAGACCAGTATATTTCATCAGTGAAGTTTTATCACCTTCCAAACAGCGGTACCCGCAGTACCAGAAACTAGCATATGGAGTAATTGCAACGGCAAGGAAGTTGCGCCACTATTTTTCGGCACATCCGATAATAGTAGTCAACGAAGCACCTCTTTCAAATATACTGAACAATCCAGAAGCTACAGGGCGTGTCTCCCTTTGGGGAATAGAACTTTCCCCTCGGGACATCACGTATGAAAAAAGAAAGGCAATCAAGTCGCAAGTTCTGCCAGATTTCATTGCAGAGTGGATGGAGCTACAAAACACGGGACCCCCAGACTTGTCGAGAACCTGGACCATGAAGTTCGATGGGTCCAAGAGAGTAGAAGGAGCTGGCGCAGGAGTAGTACTTATATCACCTGAAGGCGACAAGTTAAAATACGTCCTTCGGATGACGTTCCCTAACGCATCCAACAATGAAGCAGAATATGAAGCCCTCATACACGGGATGAAGATGGCGAAAGCCTGCGGTGCAACTCGACTAAAAATCTTCGGTGACTCACAATTGGTGGCTCAGCAAGTTATGAACCAATGTGACGCAGTCAATGATAGCATGATGGCATACAAGGAGGTGTACAATGAGCTCGAGAAGCTGTTTGATGGATGCGAGGTAAATCACATCGGTAGATTGAGCAATGATGAAGCCGACGTTCTTGCAAACATCGGGTCGCAGTGGCCTCCCAATCCCGCCAGAGTATTTTGGGAAGAAATAGCGGAGAGATCCACGAAGCCAAAAAAGGTGCGAAAAAAGCAAAAGAAGAGAAAACTTCGACGCCCCTCAAAGAAACCACGGAGGATGAAGAGGACCAAGAGCTTGCGATGATGGTACAAATTCCTTGGATGCAAGCATATATATCATACATCCTCGAGAAAGAAATACCCGATGATCCAGTTGAGGCAAGGCGAGTTATTCGACGATCCAAAGCTTTCACAGTGATCAAAGGGGAATTATACAAGCGAAGTATTTCAGGCGTCCTGCAAAGGTGTGTCACACCCGAAGAAGGAAGAATAATTCTGAAGGATGTACACGAAGGAATATGTGGCCACCACGCAAGTAGTCGAGCTATTGCAGCCAAGGTTTTTCGGGCAGGATTCTATTGGTTGACAGCAATCGAGGACGCCAAAGAAATAGTACGAACCTGCGATGCGTGTCAAAGGTTTGCCGCAAAACCTCACTCTCCAGCGGCAGAACTAACACCAATACCATTGTCATGGCCCTTTGCCCAATGGGGACTTGATATGGTGGGCAAGTTGCACAAAGCTTCGCCAGGAGGATATGAGTACTTGCTGGTCGCTGTCGACAAATTCACTAAGTGGGTAGAAGCGAAGCCAATAAATTCACCAGATGCAGCGTCGGCAATAAAGTTTGTGAAAGGCCTCGTTTTTCGGTTTGGGGTGCCTCATAGCATTGTTACAGATAATGGTTCAAACTTCACATCCAAGGAATTCAAGGAATACTGCGCAGAAGTAGGCATTAAATTGCACTTTGCGTCAGTTGGACACCCGCAAACTAACGGACAAGTCGAGAAAGCCAATGGTATCATCTACAATGGCCTCAAAAAGTGCCTGCTAGGACCGCTCGAAAAAGCTCGGCATACTTGGCCAGAGGAATTGCCAAGTGTTTTGTGGAGCATCCGAACAACACCAAATACGGCGACACAAGAAACTCCGTTTTTCTCGTCCACGGAGCCGAGCAAGTACTACCAATTGAAATAGAGCATGATTCTCCAAGGGTAACAGAGTATGACGAAGAAACATCACAAAAAGCTCGGGAGGATGATATGGACGCACTCGATGAAGCTCGCGATGAAGTACTTTCACGAGTCACCAAATACCAGCAAGACCTCAAAAACTACCACAGTCGACGGTTAAGACCAAGATCTTTTCAAGTTGGGGATTTGGTTTTGCGGTTAAATCAAAAAGTACCGAGAAGCTCGAATCACCATGGTTGGGGCCTTACGTCGTCACGAAGTCATCGACGGAGGAGCATACAGGATCAAGGACAAGAAGACAGGGCTCCCGAGAAAAACCCCCGGAACGTGGCGCAGCCTCGGCGGTTCTACGCCTAAAGTTGAAATATAGTCAACCTCTGTAAAAATACAATGTACCGAAACGCCCGCGAGTTTTCAGACGCACTCTTTTCCTTTTCGGGGCACCGAGTGGGGCCGGAAAGGTTTTTAATGAGGCGGGCTCGCGGTGCTGCAATATAATAAAGATAGTGGAGATATACTTCTTATTCTTCGACACGCTCGGGGGCTCAACGCCTTCAAAGTCTCAAAATACGTACAATATAGACAAACTAAACTTACCGAAATATTTCGCCTTGGTACACTAATACCTCGCCAAATACAAACATCGGAAGATAACAATTATGAATATAGGGTACTCGTCAAAATCTTACTGCTTTGGTCCAAGAACCTCGCAAACAAAAATATAGAACTTCGACACCACGGCACTCGGGGGCTTCTAACCCATCAATGAAAAAACAAAGATATCTTATTATGACAGAGAGGGAAAACCTTCGAGATAGCAAAACAAGATAAACTCCAGCCAAAAGCTCTGGGGCTCGGTGGATCAAAAATAGAAAAAATACAGTAGCTAACAGACTTTACAATATAGATTTTGTTTACAAATACACAAAGATGTATCAATGATGGAAATACAAGCAAGAAGAGGAAAAAGTTTTCAAGGGAAACCTAGCACATGATCTATGGTTATTCGCTCAGTAGAAGGACGAGTACTATGCTCAGCATAGCTTCCCTTCACGAAGAACTCAGAATCCATCCGAAGAAGTTCATCCATCATATCTTCGGTAACAGGAGTCACCAAATCGTCAATCTTACCCATATTTCTCTTTTTCTTTGCCATCTTCGCCAGGCAAGTAGGAACAATTTGATCTATGGGCAATTTTGGATGGCAAATTTTTATCATCATCATGGCAAATCTTGCGCCAGCAGAAAGTTGAGCCCGCACAAAGCCATGGATTCGAGGAGCATCTCGAAATTTTTCCATTAAAGCCGGAAGGGTCTCTGGCATTTTGTTCCGAGGGAACATGGTTCCATAAACTAAGAACAAAGTCTTCGTACAGAAGTCAAGGAAGTCACGGACCTGAGCCGCGCGATCTTGAAATCTGACGATTTGGCGGGTGCGCTCAGGAGTAACCCAAAAGTTAGATCCATGTTGCGCAGCCAGTCTCAGCAAAACAGTGGTTCGAGCTTCAACACGTTGGTCTTCGGCAGCAGTATCCAGAAACGAGCCTGGCACAGCGAACAAAATATCAAGGAACAAATAGCGAAGAACAACATCCAACACGGTTACGAGCAGGAAACATACCTGTCATGTCCAAACTGGCATCAGTCATTAACTGAAGCATATAATTCTCGCGAGAAGAAGTTTCAGCGATGGCTTCTTTTGCCTGTTGAAGAGCAATTTTCTCTCTCTCGGACGCTTGTCGAGATTTTTCCATCATCGCAAGAGTTTATTTCTTCATGGATTGAAGTTGTTGTCGAAGTTCTTGCAAATCTTCCGACAAATGTTTGCTTGAAGAACCTTCGAGGGGGTTATCATCGATTAGCATTTTCTTCGAGAAGGAAGAAGCAGGTGAAGCATCGGCAGAGCAAGGATTGGTCGAATAGTTGTCAAATATTAACTGGAAAGAAAGCGCCAGGATCAATGATAGTGCCAGAGGGAATTTCATTAATTTCTAGAAATATTTACATAGACATTACAAAAGAAGTTTCTCCAAAAGGACTACCAGGATAATTGTCGCCACAGCTAAATTGGCGACAAGGGCAAAAGAGACAGAGAAAGCAAAAAACAAAGAGGCATGCAACTAGACCTCCGGCCTTGATGAGCTAGGAGTTGAAGATGGTTTGATCCCGAGATAGGCCAGGATTTTCTTCGTGTTGGGCTTGGCTGCCTTGATCAAAGACCGCCATCTTGATTGCTCTATCTGCTCGGTGTCGCCAACCTTCATCCAGTCAACAGTTTGCTGGCTATCAGCAACCAAGGCAACAAGGTCTCTCGACAAAGAATCTTCATGTTCTCCTGGCGCATTTTCAGCCCAAGGTCCTCCGATGGATTGAAGCTCTGAGCAAGAGCAAGGAAAGTCTTGGGCTCCTCTTTCTTCGGGAAGAAGTAGGGGAATAGCTTCGACAATCCTGCGTCAGCATTCACCACGCCTTCACGAATTTTGGACCCATGAAGCTCCAGATAAGAAAGTGCGTCAAGGAGAGGATCATTGTCGGGATTCTCCAGATCAAACTCTTGGTTTGTTTGGCCTGCCACAGGAAATAAACGTTGGTCAAAAACAAGAAAAAGCAGGTCCTATAAAAAATAGAAGAGATCGATAAAATTACCTTTGAAGCGCCGACTTTGCGAATTCAGGCGCTTGAGGATTCCCTTTTCACGAGCAGCCTGTGCGGCTTTGTGCTCATTCAATGCAGCCTCAGCATCCTCAAGTCTCTTCTGCAGCTCCTCGACACTAGCAGCTTTTGCTTTGGCTTCATCAGCCTCTGCTTTGGCTTCGCTAGCAACAAGTTCGGCTTTCTTGCAGGCCGCTTCACTTTGCTCCAGTTTTTGAGCAAGTGCGTCGGCGCGTTTGTTGGCCTCTGCAAGTTTCTCTGTCGAAATAAAAAAGAAAGGTCAAAAATTGCGACAAACGACAGGAGCAAGAAGTCAGAAACAACGACAAAAAAAAGTTATTACCTTCAGTTCTGCTGGCATACTCACGGTACCCAATGAATTGGGATCCGATGCGGATAAGCTCTTTGATCATGGGCTGTCAAAGAAGAACAAAGAAAGAGAAACATCGGTATGGAAAAAGAGTGAAGGCGTGAAAAAACAAATAGAGAAAATATAGATATTGGCAAGAAAAGTAAAAAACTTACATCATTCAAGAGCAGAGTAGAAGAGCTACCCAATTGAGGGGCAGGCTCAATGATCGTTTCAATCCTTGTCCTTTTTGGTGAAGGAGCAAGGGGGCTTGATGGCGGAGTAGTGGTGACGACGTTTCGTTGAGGAGGCGAAGATTCTTCTCCTTCAACTAGCGTATCCGAGGCAAGTAAAGTATGTGACGTGCTCGTCCGAGGAGCCACGTCAACAGTTGGTACTTCTTCCTCATCATCGCTGTGATTAAAAATCGACAGCATAAAAAGCAAGACAAGACAAACATTTCGAGTACAGAAATAAGGAGAAATAAAAATGACTTACGAGCTGACGAGGGATTCAAGATAAGGATCGTAAGCTGCCTTCTGATGTGAAGGATCAACTTCTTCGGCTTTGGAAGTGCCGGAATCTTCGACATCATTCCTCTTCCTTTTGCCTTTCGGAGAGACAGCGGGAGGAGGAGATTGTGCCGACGCAGTGCCTTCGGAAGAACCCGCAGATTTTCGAGAATCCACGGGTTCATTCACAAAAGATGGAGCTTCTTGATTGTCATCAGTGACAATGGCCCTTTCTTCGAATTCTCCACCTTCAGGGAGAGGAGGAAGCGAGACAAGGTCTGGATGATTCTGTGGAAAATAAAATAGGGAGAGACGTCAGAAAAGAAGTTACAAAAAAGTTAGCAAAGCAACAACAAGACAATAGACAAAGATTACCTGGGGGAGTGGATTGGCGGCGCTGAATGGTTTTACACGACAAGAAGCAGGGACAGGATCTTTTTTGCTGAGAGATGAGATTTTTCGGACAAGCTTTTCCAAGTCTTTGACCTCCAAATCCACCGACAGCCGATCTACATCCTCGTTGCCAGCATATCTCCATAGAGGATATTTGCGAGCCTGAAGCGGCTGCACTCTAGTCCTAAGAAAGTATGCAGTAATTTGGATACCTGATAACTCTTTGCCACGAGTATTTCGCAACTCGTGGATGCGAGCCATCAAGGCTTCTGTCGACGCCCTTTCTTCTTCAGTGGCCTCCGCGTCCCAGGAGCGGCGGCGAAAATTTTTCTCGGCACCATCAAAAGGGGGGATGTTGTCCTCCGCACATCCATGGTTCTCCTCCTGAATGTACAACCACTTCTTGCGCCATCCTTGAACTGAGTCAGGAAGCTTGACGTCGAAGTAGTCGACAGTGGGCCGAACAGAAATCACAACGCCGCCTATATTATAGGCGACATTGGGCGAGCCATTACGGCGGCAGAAGAAAATGCGCTTCCAAAGCGCCCAGTTAGGCTGGACGCCAAGGAAGGCCTCGCACAGAGTGATGAAAATGGAAATATGGAGGATTGAATTTGGCGTAAGGTGGTGGAGTTGCAGACCGTAGATAAAAAGAATTCCACGGAGAAAAGGATGAATGGGGGCGGAAAGACCGCGGATGAGGTGGTCGACAAAACTTACCCGGTACCCCATTGGAGGGGTTGGGTAGCTTTCCTCACGGGGGAAGCACAATGCCTTGGGTTTCTTGTCGATCCCCGCCTTCTTGAGCATGTTGATGTCTTGAGCGGAAATCTTTGATCTTTCCCACTCCGCCGCCCCAAGATCCACGGCGGCCATGGAAGACTCCGGCGTGCTGTGCCTTGTCAATCGACGAGGTGGCATCAACAATGGCGCAGGATTCGCAGCTTGGAGGTGAGGAGCTTAGGAGGCTGTGGATCGCAGGAGGAATTTGCAGATGAGAGAAGGAGGACGGCGCGAGCGGAAGTGCTCAAGGAGGAAGAAGATGAACTTATATAGGGGTGCGGTGAACCGACGAACCGTTGGATAAGGAAAATGTGTGACAGATGATAGCCATGTGGCAACAAGGGTAAAAAAGTAATTCAACGTTGGGGAAGTTACGGTGCGTGCGCCAGAAAAAGCGGAGGACGTGTGTCCCCCACTTGCACAACGTGTCAAGATAGAGGATTAATTGGGTCCGCATGGCAGCGAGAAAAGACTTGTCGCAAATTTTTGACAAGCAATCGTGGCTATCGTCAGCAACAACGTCATCTTGACAAAAGAAAAAATTCGACTCAACAACTTCATAAAAGGCGACACGGAAAAATAATGTTGAGCCTTTGATCAAATACAAGTTTCTGATCAAATGCTTGGGGGCTACTTTGGAAAAAAAAAGATCTAGAAAGACAAAATAGAAATGGCGTGAGCCTATGACCAAATACAAATATTTGTTCATAGCCTCGGGGGCTACTCCCATCGGGAGCGCTGTTCGCGCACCCGAGGAATTATAAAACTTCGGGAGATAAAAAGAAAATATAGCGGCATGAGGCGTGGAGCCTACAACCAAGTACAAGTCCTTGGCTGTAGCCTCGGGGGCTACTCCCATCGGGAACGCTGCTCGCGTGCCCGATGAGATTATAAAGAAGAAAGAAAGAAAGAGAAAAAGAAAGATAGAAGAGCAAAAGAGTATATTTCGAGTTATAATTAACTCTACATATACTCCCATCGGGAGAGCAGTATAAGTCATCTTTGACTCGATAAAATGTGCCATTCCAACAGCCGAAAAAACACTCGACAATATATTCTCAGAACGCCAAAGTTGCGATCAATTTCTGAATGCCGCAAATCTGCGAAGGTAAGACCCCAGATCCGTTCTGCTGGGCGTGGCATCGCCGAAGACTGCGCTCTGCTACTTTTATCCGTATCAACAGATACGAAGAAAAATCCTAACGGACGCGTTAGGTACCCGATAAATTTTATCGGGACTCGACGAATGGTAAGACCTTAAGCGGCACCCGTCGAAGTTTACACCGGTATCCCGAGGTCATGTCCAGGGACGTGATCTTGAAGTAGGTTTTTGCGGATTGCCACTAGAGCAGTTAACTAGTACCTGATCCGTCAGATGAACTAGCCCCAACTACCATTATCCCTGTACAATATAGATGTTTATGAGAAAAAATATAGAAAAGTCAAAGCTGTTGAATAAAAATAAACAGTGGAGATTTTCCTTGACCCTACGATTCAAGCAAAATCTCGGGGGCTACTGACATAGGCATCCCAAATGGGCCTGCCGAAGATAGTACCCGGGTTTATCGAAGGCCCATTACCCGAAGAATAAGAAGATTCGGAAGCCCAAGATATTATTAAGGAAAGCTAGAGTTGTAATAGGAAGTGTTATTTGCAATCTTGCGGGATGAGTTAGAAACCATCCCGGACTCTGTAACTTGTACAACACGAATCCCTCGGCTCCGCCTCCTATATAAAGGGGGAGTCGAGGGGCGAGGAAGGCATCGAATCATTGTTTACAAACCCTAGTTTTCATAATCGTCGAGTACTTTTCGGCTGAAACCTTCGAGATCTACTTGCCCTCTACTTCTAACTAAACCCTAGCCTACAATCCATAGGCATTGACAAGTTAATACCTTGTCACTAGGCTCGTCAAGGCTACCTTAGTATCCGCGTGTGCAAACCTGGCTTGCACCCGTTGTATGCACATGTAGAATCTATCACACCCGATCATCACGTGATGCTTCGAAACGACAAGTCTTAGCAACGGTGCATACTAAGGATGAACACTTTATTATCTTGATATTTAGTGAGAGGGATCATCTTATAATGCTACCGTCGCGATCTAAGCAAAATAAGATGCAAAAGGATTAACATCACATGCAATTCATAATGTGTGATATGATATGGCCTTTCTTCTTGTGCTTTTGATCTCCATCTTCAAAGCACGGACATGATCTCCATCATCACCAGCATGGTGTCAAGGTCAGTGGCGCCACTTCTGTAAGTATCTTGGTCTTTGGCAAATCTAGGCCACCACGGGTAAGAAGTGCCAAAGCCTCGTGTTCGTCCTCCGTGTTCGTCATTCCCGAGGACCAGTGTGAGCAAGTCTCCCTATCTATCGGGACAGAACTTTCTGCTTCCCTCTTTAATTTCTTTCACTATTTTTCCAATTTTCCCTCAGTACCCTAACAACGTCACTGCAAAGAAGGTCCCCTGTTGATTCGTTGTATGAACCACCATGCGCAAGGAACCAATTTCTTTCTCTCAATTCCCACTCATCGCAGATTGGTTCTGGTTGGATCCCTCTAGCAATCATATCTTGCTCTTGTTTATCCCACTTAGGCATGGCAGTCTCGTAGCCCCCTGGCCCCAAATGGTGGTGATACACCTTGTTCACGACACTTTTCTTGTTCTTAGATGACAAGGCCTTGGCATCTTCTGACTCCTTGAACTTCTGAAATTCCTTCTAGTTATTCGCCTGCTTCGATAGATGGACTTCGAATGTTGGAACTTTATTTGTCTGTTGATACTTCTTTCATAAGTTTTTCTTCCACACCCGGAACAGTTCGGCCATCTTCTAAAGAGTTCAGTGCTTGACTTTCTCCCTCAATTTTGCAGCGGCGGCTTCATTCTTGCACTCTAGCAGGTTGAAATGTGCCATGAGGTTATTCCAAAGACCCTCTTTGTACCTTTCGGTGACATACTCATTATCTTCAGCCCCTCTGCGCTTATGCCACTCCCGAAAGCTGATCGGGACGTGATCCCTAACCAGAACTCCGCATTGTTTCTTAAATACGTCGGCAACCTTCTTGGGTAACTTGGGTTCGCTAGTAGGGGCTATGACCTCAAATGTGCAATACGTTCGTCCATCCAAGTTTTTGGTCGGCCCTCGTTTTGTAGCTTTGCTCGATGTGGAGGCCTAAGAGAAGTAACATTCGTCAATTTATATGTATACAACTCAATATATACAACTCTCTCCAATATTTCCACATATTACTAGTGATGGCGGAACTTCATATATATATATATATATATATATATATATATATATATATATATATATATAGGTCTGCTATTCTCGAACCGGTTCGAGAATAACTATTCTCGAACCCTTTCTGAACTTCCGGGTGTTTCCTAGTGAACTTCTCGACGGAATACCAGAATTGCATGTTCGTGCGGAAAGTATTTTCACGATGATTTTCAAACCGCTTATCGGATTGATGCGTATAATATACCGTTGGATTCGCACATAAATTTTGCAACTTTTTCGTGTTCATCGTTTTCCCAAATTCTCTACTGTTTAGAAATAATTTTAAATATACGAAACAACGTTTTCGCGGATTTCTCAATTTCCGTGCAGTTTTGGGGGTCTAATTTTCGAACCGTTTATTTGATTGATGTGTATGATATGCCGTTGGAAAGCTGATGACTAGGCGCATCTTTTTCATGAAGATAACTTTTCCAAATTCTTTATAGTTTAAGAGCAGATTTGAAAATACTTGATTCAGCGTTTTGAATTTCTCGGTTTTTCGTACTTTTTTGGGGGGTTTATTTCCGGACCACGTTGGAATGTTCCAAATGATATTGAGTTGAAAAGATATTGATTAGGCGCATCTTTTTCATGTTGAATGTTTTTCCAAATTCTAAAAGATTTAAGTTTAATTTTAGAAATACGCAAAGCCGAAGATAACGCTAGAACATTTCGAATTGGCTCATCTAGATTGATTAGGTGTGGTATTATGGTGTGTTGGGGTATTACTAGAGTTATATTAGTGTTAATTGTATGTGGATTTGATCGATTTTCGTAATCGATGGTCGTACGAAAGATTTCTATGCGTATGATTTCCGCCCAGGAAAAGACGGAGTGCGTGAGCAGCTCGAATATGAAAGTGAACTTCCCGATAGCTGTTAGTGAACTTCCGGTCGCGGGAAAAAAGTGAACATGTTGGAGGTGAACTTCCGCATAGCACAAAGTGAACTTTCCATCGTGGTCAAAATTACATCCCACAAAATGGTAAACTTCCTGTAGGTTTGCACAAACTTCCAGTGATTTTAAGGTAAACTTCTGCATAGTGAAAAATGAAATTCCGTTGTGGTCAAACTGAAGTCCTAGAAGAGATAAATTTCTGGCTTGTGCGAGGTGAATTTTCTGACATATTTTGAACTGAACATCCAGATGGTGCAAAGTGAACTTCGCACCATTCCCAAAGTGAATGCCCACAAAAAGTAAGTTTCCCATTGAACATCAAGCACATTCAAATTTCCAGTACTTTACTTTACATATTCTAATATTTAATCTGTTTTGTGCACTGCACAAAAATCATTTTTTGGCTGCAACAGTACAAACGTAGCTGGTAAAGGCACAAAACTACAAAAAAAAAAGTAGCCAAGCTGGAGCAGTTTAGAAGCACCAACATACAAGTTGAAAGCTACTCCCGTGAGAGGATCTGCTTCATTCAGAAAAAAGGAGCATCAATTTGAAAGCTACTCCTGTGAGACGGTGAGAGGATCTGCTTCATTCAAAAAAAGGAGCATCACCGATTAGCACGTATGGCAACAACTGCTCCACCTGCCGCTGGATTGACGTCCGGAAATTGATGGCTGCTGCCTGCTGCCTTGCTCCGCTCGCTGCCTGCTGCCTTGCTAGTTGACCCGCGCAACCTTATCTCAAGCAAGTGACAACGCCAGATTCTGCACAATAGTATTTAGAGAAGTATTCATGAATAATCCATCCATCTAGTAGTATTTAGGCAAGTAAAAACATCTATCACATTCATTGCTATCTGAACTTCATGGCTGACACAGATTGAACTACACATTGCTATCGTCTAAATTCAGGTTGAGATAGTTCAACTACCTGGTCTCGGTACCAATAGAAGGCTATACGACGGAGAGGTAGGTCCTACTCCAGCCGCTGATGTATGTCGCAAAGTGCCGCCTGTGTGCTTTAAACTGTAATAGTCAGACAGACTAAACGAACTCCCCAAATATAGGAAGTGAACTGGCCCTGATAATAATGTAAATTACCATTTTTCATACTAGTCGGAGGCATCTCATAATAATGTGAACACCTATTTTTCATACTAGCCAGAAGCGGACTCCTCCCACTGACGCAGTGGATTCCCCCGAAAAGAAAAGTTAACTTCCAAGAAGTTTTAAATTCTTATGCAGACGAATTGAACTTGTCTGATATATTGAACTTATCAGACATGATTAAATGGACTTCTATGTTTAATACCCAGCAAGCACACAATAAGTAAAATTAATCAGACCTGCATGCATGGTGTTGCCTAATTGATTTGTTGCTTACAGATAGCAAGCAATATGACCCCAAAGCACGAGAGCTAAACAAATGGGAATTATGGGAATGGGAATGAGATTGGTGATTTATGGGCAGTCAATAAAATACCACTCTTGCAACTTGCAAGTGTACTCGGGGGTGGGGAAAGCAGAAAGTTTATACTATGTTAAATGTGAATCAGGCAATTCAACGCATGCACAGACCGAAATGCAGTGTGTCAAAGCATGGCGAAATTATATTCTATATGCTATATGCTTAAGTGGAGGTGGTTGAGGTGTACTGGGTTGCTCTGGTGGTTAACCAGACGACGCGCTGCAGAGGATATATAACTCGCAACCTGTAGAGCATGCAAATCAACTACCTACAGTACTAGCATCCAACATCCCCACACGTAAGATCATAATACTACTAGTACTGTCTTGGCAGACAACACAACCTAGTTCCTAAACATGCCACTAACTGAAACAAAATGTAAGTCTTGGTACGGAACTGAAACACTCTATAGAGTTAACTGACAACATAAGATAAAAGTTCAGAACTAAAAGGAATTTCAGAAACTGAATATAGTGAACTCCTACTTTGGTTTAACACATCAAACTCTACAAAACGAAAAGTGAACTTTAATTGTTTTACACATCAAACTCAAAAGTTTTTTTTATTAAAGCTAGCGTTGTGGAACCATTTTTGGAACCCGAACTTCCAGAATCTCATGATTTGGAACCATTTTTTCGAGTGAATTGCAAGAAAAATGAACCTCCCGCGTGGCCGAAGCAAACTTCTAGTTGAGTTTCAGCGAACATGAACTCGTTTAAAAAGGATATAGACTTCCACGGAACTGAACTTCAAGACTAACAAATATTATTCTCGGGATACACGTGCACTTCTCAGTTCCAAATAATAATCTAGTATTAACAATTTACTCACAGCCATTGTACACTAAAAATGGAAGTAGTATTAACATTTTTTTCAAATGATCTCCAATGAACATATCATTTATACATTAATCATCAAGGTGATTGTTTCTGCTGAAGACAATCATCCTCTGTTTATGTACTGTAAAAAATATTTCATCATAAGATATAACTATTGAATAAACAAGAATCATCGCAGTCATAAACTTCACAAATATTCTATCTAGCAGGAATGTATAAAAAAAAATAGCAGATGTGAACTTCGCGAATTAAGAGAAGTGAGCTTCACAGATTAGGAGAAGTGAGCTTCACGGATTAGAAGAAGTAAAGTTATTGAATACCATAGTTGTATGAAGTGCACATACAACATAAAAGTGATATTTAATCATGGACTTACTGAACTTCCTCGTAAAAATGAGATTTCTGTGCGAAAGGGGTGAATTTTGTGTTAACTTAAGTAGTATTGAACAAAAAAATACTTCTGTCACGTCAAGAGCTTACGGACTGAACTTTTGGTGCCCAAGATCTGAACAATGCCAAAAACTAAACTGAACTAAAACCAGATACACGCTAAAAAGATACAACGTAATAGCCGCAAGAATCAAGTTCAGTACATACAGATAAGAGTGAACCTCTATTTTTCATGTATTGAACCGGTTTTAGACTAAAGAGTGAACCTCTTTAGCTGTTGCAAGAACAACTTCTTTTAAATTATAGGATTGTCATCAGAGAGACAAATTCTTGTGGAAATTATTCTAGAAACATAGTTCTTATTTTTAGAGGAACCTAGGGCACAAAATCTACTCACCTTTACAGGACCAGAAGGTCGCTTGAGTATTGCACGAACCTGGTGCTCAAGGGAATCCGTAGCGATGCTTGCCAGAGTTCGCACCGGTGCTCGTGGAAGTCCTCGCTGTTGCTTCTTGCGGCAGTCTCGGTGCGAGTCCAGCAGCAATAGCATGGGCAGTTCACAATATCATTTCATAACAACATAAATAGGAGGTAAGAAGTGAACTACCCGCACCCAAGTGGATTCCCCAACAAAGAAAAGTTAACTTCCAACAGATGCAAATTCCTTGTGAACAAATTGAACTTGTTTGACATAATAAATTGAGTGCACACAGTAGCATAATAAATGGGTTCACGTTTTGTACGGAGAGAAGATAAAAAACTGAACTTCCAATGTTTTATATAAGGCATAAATTTATGTTTGTACAGAGAGCAGCAGCATAAATCGAGTGCACACAGCAGCAGAATAAATCGAGTGCACAAATTCAAGTAAGGTAAGTACCACATTATCAAGCACATTAAAAAAGTTGGTAGTGCATAGAGAAAATAATCAACACAAGAGAGAGAAGCTAGATGATTATGACTGTCAAACTAGCCCCTGGAAGTGGTTCAAAATCACCTTGGCTGCATGCATCTTCTGTTACAATAAATTAATAACTAGCTCATTACTAAATAGCTTGCTGATTATGAAATGAATTGTTACGCTACAAAAACTGAACTTTTGCCTTCGTACCAAGTGAACTCCCCTGGAAGAAAAGTAAAACTAAATTTCCCAGTGACACCCACATCATATATATGTAAGTGAGAATCACTGAAATGCTGCACTTGGTTCCGTAAAAAAAAATTGTTGCAACAATATCGGAGTTCAGAGGAGGCAGCATACTAGTGACAAACAGCAACAAAAAGAAGCTGTAGTACTTTCGGAGAAGCAAAAACTGAACTACACGAAAAATAGAAAACTAACTTCTACGACAAACGAAGTACAATCCTGATAATTAAGAATAAAATTATTACTATTTTCGTTGGATAAAAGTGAACTTCACATGTGTACGAAGTGAACGTCCTAACTAGAAATTCTGAAGTACTGGCACATCAATCAAGAAAGTGTAGTTCAGTTTTTCATCCTGAAGTGTTGGATAATTAAGGGCTAAACAACAGCAAGATCAATCAGCAAGTACCAACACATCGTTCAGACTTTTGACCTGCCCTCAATACATAAGTGTACCACCGGAACTTTATTTTGTGAACTATGAAGGCATATATAAGTTGCATCTCTGAAAGCTAATTCTTTTGCAATACACAATTGATAATATGCAGAAGACCATGATGGCATAATTAAAAATAGGTGAACTTCCCCTCATAGGCGAAGTGAACTTTTACCCAATAAAATAGTGAATTTCAGAAGATAACTAGGCAATCATCGAGTGGAACAAGCTGACCTAGGTCTCAATTACCTTTTTGGAGATTGGGTTCCTATATCTGAACTTCTCACGAATTCTGAGCAAGGTGGTTGAGGTACAGTGGCCAGCATCGGCAGTCGGCACTACATAGTAGCAGTATTGAGGAGCACTATCTGAACTTCTCCTTTTGAACAACATAAGAATTTCATTGATGGTATCCGAGCGCTGCCCAATTTCTCACATCGACTGAACTTCACAAGTTCATCATCTGAATTTCATGCTTTTAAGACAGTAAACTACAGAGTTCATTTGGTAAGAGGGGTAAAGGAAGGGGCGGTGTGCTGGTTACCAGGGCAGCGAACAAATATATGCGAGGAGTTTGAGATGTGACCGGCAGCAGCATGCCGGAGAGGTCGCCGCCGGCAGCTTTCATGCCTATATCTAAACTACACATTTTTCCATTTGTGAACTTCAAAATTCAGTTAACAAAATAATTCAAAATTGGAAAAACTAATTGCAGGAGATGTGAACTTCACCAAATAGGAAGCGGCGCCGTTGGCCTGAGACGGTCGAGATGCAGGGCAGGGGTCGGGCGTCCCCTACGGCAGCCGGCCGTGCAACAGGGAAAGGGAGTGGCGCCTCCGACAGGTGGTGGGAGCAGCGGCGGCCATGCGCGCGACAGGGGGTGAGAGCGGCGGCGGCCGTGCCGCGGCAGGGGGTGAACTTCAAGGTTTAAAAATGTGCTTATCGAAAAAGACCCAAAGTACATTTTGTGTTCCTGATTATAAAGAATGGACTACTCTGAAACTATTAGTAAACTTCCTAAATACAGACGCCTCGTGTAGTTTATTTACTAGTGCAGGGAAACCTGACCTTTTTTTTTTTCTTGGCGTGGCTGATTCACTTAAAAAGAGCTGGATCTCCATCAACATTAAGTCATCATTACTACAGACAATGGTTATGCACAAATAGCTGACGAGAAATACAAGAAGAAATAGTTCAATTCGAGCAGTTCAGAGAACCTAAAATGGAGAATCACAAAATGAGGTTCAGAGAGATGTGACTCTTACCGACCAACCTGCAGACTCCCTGCAGTTGCGCGCGGGTGGACTCCCTGACCTCCCGCACTGACTTCCCAGGAAGACGCGATTGTGCTGCGAGCGGCACGGCTTCCTGGTGGCGTGGGTGAATTTCCGGCGGAGCAGCAGATGGACTCCCAGATTCCCCGTTGATTCCTGGCGTGGATTTCCAGACTGACATCTGTAGACTCCCGGAGGATCTAGATCCAAGCGGCAGGGGCGTCTCGGGTAACTAGAGGAGATCATCGACGGCGTAGCAAGATGCTAGTGGATGATGGAACATGGGGATGCCGCTTGGGGGTGGTAGGTGCATGCGTTCATGGATTCATGCCGGCGGCGTATATGGTGGAGGTAGACCGGCGATTTGTGATGTGGAAGTAGGCTGGCGGTACGCTCCATGGATGCAGGCCCGCGTCGCGCGATGTGGATGCCGTCAGGGGGCGCGCATGAGATTGGCGGCAGTCCAATCGGGTGTCTTCGCCAGCCCACCCGCAGGGATCCGAGCAGGTGGCCGCCGGCGAAGCAAGGGGTGGAGATGGGCCGCGTAGGGGTTGCAGCCAAGCGGTGGGTTGGGGTGCGCCCAGATCGGAGCTGCTCGGTGGAGTTGGGGAGCGCCCGGATCAGAGCTGCGCGGAGGAGATCTCGGTCGGAGGCGCCCGGCTGGAGCACACGGCGGTGGGAAGCAGGCATGGAAGAAGATCTTCCTGCTGGGGAATCTCGTCGGGCTAGGTGTTGAGCTTCCACGAACCTGCTCTCGCTTTCCCATGCCGACGCGAAAGAAGGTCTTCTGGTTGGGAAGTTCGCCGGACTCCGTCGCCGGCTCCCTCACGTCGGCTACCGCCGCCGCTCGCTCGCCGGCGCCGACCTGGTAGGAGGCACGGTTGGATTGGGGAGTGCTGTCTCGGCTAGAGGATGTGCACGATAGAGGAGATGTGAGAGGGGTTCACTTGCGTGGAGTTGGGGTTCTGTTCGAGGCTACTGGTTTTTTCAGGCGGGTCGGGTCGGGATTAGATGGTGGTTAGAGGGGGTTCGAGAATAGCTATTCTAGAACCCCTCTTAAGGGGGGTTCAAGAATAGTTGGGCTCTATATATATATGGAAAATAGTGGGCTACCATGGGTGGTAGCTATGCATATACATCCAACCATTAGATCTTCTATAGGGAGCACATATGGAGCACACGGTGTTAGACCATTTGGTTTTCATCTGTTTTCGAATAGGCAACTCCGTTAGTTAACCATACCGTAACTCTTCTAAATACTAAAACAACAACCAGCCACGGGTACGATTTGTACCATAGAAAAAGAACCCGTTGGACGGTTAAATTCCAAAACATCAACCATACCACGGTGCGGATCGTACCTAAAGACCGTAGCAAATTTTTTGCTAAAACAACAACCAAGTGATGGTCACGGTTGGCAGTTTCTCAGTTGACTACGTGTGGATAGCATCTGATGGCATCAACCTTTTTTTTCAATCCTGTGTACCACACCGCAGCCGTAGCAATGCGTCGTTTTGGTTGTTTTCTCCTCACGGACCGTAAGTGACCGCATCCGTAGCAATGCGTCGTTTTGGTTATTTTCTCTTCACGGACCGAAATAGTTAGGACAGCCCGTATTACAAATGTTTCCTTTTAGACGTCTAGGAAATAATGTCTGCCAAGGTGTCAATTGATTGATTGTAGCCCAAGTAATAATTCTGTTTAGGTAGCATAACCAGAGCCCACATATACCACGATGTGGTATGTTGAGGAAGTAATACATGCATGTGTGGGTATCAACAGGGTTATTAGATGCGTTGTTCAAGTAGCCATGAACAACACGCTCTCGTCCTGATTTTATAACCTACATATAAATTTCTGCAAGCCGCGATCATCCACCCTTCCGTACATTGGCATCATGTCGACGTCCACACTCTTGTCCGCCCTGCGCGTCGGCGGCCGGCAGCAGATCACCGCCTCCACCTTGGGCGCGAGGGCGCAGGTGACCGGCTCTCACGTCTTCAGGATCCACAGGTTCACGCAGATCAGGGAGAAGGTGGCCAATGGCGCTGCCGTGGAGTCAGGTCAGTTCGGCCTCGGCGGCCACGACTGGCGTATCAAGTGCTACCCAAACGGCGACGCAGAAGAGAACCAGGGCTGCATCTCCCTCTTTCTCCGGCACGCCAGCCACGCCAAGAGCGGCGACGCGACGGTGGGGTACAAGCTGAGCATACTCGACAAGTCCTGGAAGCCGTCGCATACTCGGACAAGGAGAAGCACCTCGAGGACGACTGCCTCTCCGTCCTCCGCGAGGTCATCGTCAACCTCGGGCTGAACACTGAGGACTACACGGACGAGGTCGCTGCGGCGGAGGAACTCGCCAAGGCGCCACAGCCGTTCCCTGTGCATGGCATCGCAGAAGCCATCTGGAAAAGACAGGAACCCGACGTGAAGATCGAGGTCGGCGACGGGCAGACGCTCGCCGCGCACAGATGGGTGCTCGAGGCCGGATCCCCCGTCTTCAAGGCGGACCTCGCTCTCGCCCCCCACGACACCGTCGCCGAGCTACGCGTCGGCGACATGGACGCCGACGTGTGCAAGGCGCTGCCCCAGTTCATGTACACCAACTCGCCGCCGCCGGAGCTCGAGGCGATGGCGGAGCGGCTCCTCGCCGCGGCGGACAGGTACGAGCTGGAGGAGCTGAAGCTCGCCTGCGAGGAGGCGCTGTGCAAGCACATCGACACGAGCTCCGTGGCCGCCACACTGGCGCTGGCCGAGCGTCATGGTTGCACGGTGCTGAGGGAGGCGGGCATGCGGTTCCTCTCTTCTCCCAGTAACCTGGATGTGGACTTGGCATCGCCCGATGGTCTTGTGAAGCTCAAGACAGGATGCCCATCTGCTCTGCTGGAGATCCTCGAGAAGAAGAGGCCGCTAATTAATGAGCAGTTAATTAGTAGTACTCGCGCGTGATTCGTACCGGCGATGATGAAGTACTCCATCTAGTTTTAGTTGTCCGCACTCTTGAGTTCTCTTTACTTTGCTGGACTTGCACAATATCCATTGAGAATTTGAGGCTTCTACGGCTAAAATGCTGTAAATTAGGACATATATATATTTGAGATCTTTTATATACTCCGTACTACTGGATATTATTTCCTCCGTTCCATATTAGTTGACGCTGTTTTTTTCCACCAAAATAAGTTAATCTAGGACATGTTTGGTTCATGCCCCTTAGCTGACCTTTCTAAAATATTAGTCATGCCAAATCTCCTGACTTGTTTGGTTTGTTGTCAATTCTTTAGCTGCCATCTCAAAAAATTATATTAGGTGAACCACATAAAATATAGGAGCTAACATATAATAGGTCGATTGAAAAAAAATGTCGTGGCTAATTGAACGGCCACTTATTAACGACCATGGATGTCCTTAATTAGGACATAGTTTTTTTTAAATCGGACCGTCCCGTCTCAAATGTGTGAAAAGGAGTAAAAAAGACAAATTCCATACGGTATGGCACTAGGTACCGTCACCGTTGCAATGTGTCAAAACATGTAAAAAAAAGCTAAATTGCACACAGCCGGTTGCCTTGACCGTTGCCGACACAATGTGTGAAATGATGTTAAAAACAGGTATGTGAAAGTTGTGGCAACGTTTTTCCAACCTCTTAGACTGCATGCAATCACGGAGCACAAACGTCCGTTTCATGAAAGTGCTCCCGGGTTTTTTATCTTGTCAGTAGTACAATCAATAACTCCTTCTATCCAATGGCTGCTACCCTATGCATAGCTACCACCCTTGGTAGAAAATCCGCGTCGATATATATATATATATATATATATATATATATATATATACCTCGCCGGCTTCTCCATCATCGGAGTTATCGCCTTCTCCATCATCGGAGCTATCGCCTTCTCCACCATCAGCGTCGGCTTCATCCTCACGTCGGTCGGCCTCCATTCCATCCCCGGAGGGGTTCAGATATGATGACAGAGATTCGGCTGGTTCAACATCGGGGGCGTCGTGGATTATACCCTCGAGAATTTCTTCTTGTTCTAGGTCTCGATCCATATTTTCTGCAAAATGCACACAATGTTATTTATAAATGCAGAGAATTATATTTCTATTTGCATAATAAAACTAACAAATATAAAACTAATAATAATTGTTCATATATAAAATTTCCCCTATTGCATATAGAACTAACAAATATAAAACTAATAATAATAGTTCATATATAAAATTTTCCCTATTGCATATATAAAACTAATAATAATAGCTAACCCTAGCTAACATTTCTATTTTCCTATTTCAATTTCTCCTAATAATATATACTAACTTATATGAAAATGAAAATGTGGCCAGGGCATATTAAATACTAACCCTAGCTAACATATATTTCAATTTCTCCTAATAATTTCTATTTGTATATTAAATACTAACCCTAGCTAATCCTAATTAACTAAATAAAAATAAAAATGAAAATGGTGGCGGGGGTCGGGGGCGTGCGCCGGACCTGCGGACGGCGCCGGCGGAGGTGGGGCGACGTGGGTGCGCGACATAGGAGGAGGCGGCCGGCAGAGGCGACGCGGTGGACGGGCCGCGCGGCGTGCGCGTGGATGCGGCGAGGAGACGACGCGGTGACAGGGATGCGCGCGTGCGGCGGCGACGTGCGATGACAACGGCGACGCGCGACGGCGACGGTGAGATCCGGCAGCCTGACGGCAACCTGTGAGCTCCTCGCGCGCAGAAATGCCTAAGTCCCGGGGTGGGGAATGGTCCGGGGAAGAAGAGATGCTTATATACCCCCACCCCCTTTAGTCCCGTAGCGTGGCATGAACCGCGACTAAAGGGGGTCTTTAGTCTCGCTTCGTGCCACGGTGCGGGACTAAAGGGGGTTGGGGTGGTTTTCAGCTTCCCGCGCAGATCGTGGCCTTTAGTCGCGGCCCGATCCACGGTGCGGGACTAAAGACCCGAATTTTGGGTGCCCAACATCCGCACAGTTTTGACTTTTGAATAAACTACTTTTTGAATATTTATGTATTTGAAAAAACTTTTAATATGAAATATACTTGAATTTAAATAAGGAATATAAATCCATTTTCTATTTTACAAAATAATTATTCTAACTTATCAAACTATTAACAAATATCCAATTTTAATTAAAAACTGATTTATTAATATTTTTTGCATACTTTTAATTATCACTAAACTTTCTATATGAAAAGTGCTTGAATTTGTATAAGTAATCCAAATCCATTTTCTGTTTTATAAAATAATTATTATAACTTATCAAATTATTAATAATTTTGTCATTTTCAATTAAAATATATATTACGATTGAACTCGAATTAAAGTACATAGCTCAACTGAAAATTAAGATACATGGCCAGATTATGTCACAATCGGTCGAACTTCTTTTCGAATGTTGGAGTGATTCAGTCATACTCGTTCCTAGCCCTATAAACATCACCACTGTAGTCATCGTAGTCGCCCACGTCGTCGTCGTTGGCATCGGGTCGCGGTAGTCGAACCTCGGCGGGTGAGCACGCGTTGGCTGGGACTGAGGTAGCGCAGGCGGGGGCCACAGTAGGCCATGACGCTCTGGAGAGTCCGGCCGCACCACCACAGCCGACGGGTGGTCTCGTTGACCGGCCTCGTTGAAGTTCGAACGAGGCGGGTGATGACCCACAAGTATAGGGGATCGCGACAGTCTTCGAGGGAAGTAAAACCCAAATTTATTGATTCGACACAAGGGGAGGTAAAGAATACTTATAAGCCTTAACAACTGAGTTGTCAATTCAGCTGCACCTGGAAAAGCACTAGTAACAGGGTGATGTGAAAGCAGCAGTAATATGAGAGCAATAGTAACAAGAATGAGAGCAGCAGTAGCAGTAATATGAGAGCAATGGCACCAGAAAATAGTTGATACTACTTCCAATATCATGTAGAACGAGTATATGATGATGAGAGATGGACCGGGGTTCCCAGCTATCTACACTAGTGGCAACTCTCCAATAACAAGTGCTGGGTGAACAAATTACAGTTGGGCAATTGATAGGATTGAAATAGCATTAAGACAGAACATCAAGATCATTAATCATGTAGGCATGTTTTCCATATATAGTCGTACGTGCTCGCAATGAGAAACTTGCACAACATCTTTTGTCCTACCAGCCGGTGGCAGCCGGGCCTCTAGGGAATCTACTGGAAATTATGGTACTCCTTTTAATAGAGCACCGGAGCAAAGCATTAACACTCCGTGAAAACATGTGATCCTCATATCTAAGCCTTCCCCTCCGGTTGTCCCAATTTCGTCACTTTGGGGCCTTTGGTTCCGGACATAGACATGTGCATACAACTTGTAGATACAATCTAAGCAATAAGTATAGAGCTTAAATCTAAGATCATGTCACTCGGGCCCTAGTGACAAGCATTAAACACAACAAGATTGCAGCAACAATAACTTCACAAACTTATATAGATAGACTAATCATAATGTAACAATCCATCGGATCCCAACAAACACAACACCGATTACATCAGATGAATCTCAATCATGTAAGGCAGCTCATGAGATCATTGTATTGAAGTACATGAGAGAGATGATACCAACTAGCTACAGCTAGAACCCGTAGTCCATGGGGGAACTACTCACGGAGCATGATGGAGGCGATGGCGTTGATGGAGATGGCTTCCGGGGGCACTTCCCCGTCCCGGCAGGGTGCCGGAACAGAGACTTCTGTCCCCCGAATTGGAGTTTCGCGATGGTGGCGGCGCCCCTGGAGTCTTTCTGGAGTTTCGTCAAAAGGTATCGAGGTTTTAGGTCGAAAGGGGTCTTATAGGCGAAGAGGCGGCGTAGGAGGGTGCCTGGGGGTCCCACACAGTAGGCCGGCGCGGCCAGGCCTGGGGCCGCGCCGCCTTATTGTGTGGTGGCCCTCTGGCCCGCCTCCGACTCTCCTTCGGTGTTCTGGGGTCTTCCGGGAAAAATAAGATACTGGGTCTTCGTTTCGTCGAATTCCGAGAATATTGCCCGAATAGCCTTTCTGGAACCAAAAACAACAGAAAATAGCAACTGGCCCTTCGGCATCTCGTTAATAGGTTAGTTCCGGAAAATGCATAAAAACATTATAAAGTGCAAGCAAAACATGTAAGTATTGTCATAAAACAAGCATGGACATCAGAAATTATAGGTACGTTGGAGACGTATCAGCATCCCCAAGCTTAGTTCCTGCTCGCCCTCGAGTAGGTAAACGATAAAAAGAGTAATTTCTGTAGTGACATGCTACTTACATAACCTTGATCATACTATTATAAAGCATATGAGATGAATTCAGTGACTCAAGGCAATGATCTATAGTTGCTAACAAATAGATAACATATAGCAAAACTTTTCATGAATAATACTTTCAAGACAAGCATCAAAAGTCTTGCATAAGAGTTAACTCATAAAGAAATAAATTCAAAGTAAAGGCATTGAAGCAACACAAAGGAAGATTTAAGTTTCAGCAGTTGCTTTCAACTTTCAACATGCATATCTCATGGATAATTGTCAACACAAAGTAATATGATGAATGCAAATATGCAAGTATGTAAGAATCAATGCACAGTTAACACAAGTGTTTGCTTCTAAGATGGAAGGAAGTAGGTAAACTGACTCAACATAAAGTAAAAGAAAGGCCCTTCGCAGAGGGAAGCAGGGATAAAATCATGTGCTAGAGCTTTTTAAGTTTTGAAATCATATAGGGAGTATAAAAGTAAAGTTTTGAGAGGTGTTTGTTGTTGTCAACGAATGGTAATGGGCACTCTAACTACCTCATCAACCAGACTTTCAAGAGCGGCTCCCATGAAGGACGTTATCTCTACCAGCAAGGTAGATCATCCCTCTTCTCTTTTGTTTACACATGTACTTTAGTTTCATTATTTATGGATGGCACTCCTCCCAACCTTTTGCTTTCACAATCCATGGCTAACCGAATCCTCGGGTGCCTTCCAACATTCACATACCATGGAGGAGTGTCTATTCGCAAAATTAAGTTGCTTACTGATAGATCAGGGCAAAACATGTGAAGAGAATTATTAATGCAAGTTAATTAATTGGGGGCTGGGAACCCCGCGCCAGCTCTTTTTGCAAAATTATTGGATAAGCGGATGAAGCCACTAGTCCATTGTGAAAGTCCATCAAATGTAAATGACAAGATTGAAAGATAAACACCACATACTTCCTCATGAGCTATAAAACATCAACATAAATTGAGAGGCATTTTGAAGGTTTAAAGGTAGCACATGAAGTATTTGCTTGGAATGGCATTAAATACCACATAGTAGGTAGATATGGTGGACACAAATGGCATAGGTTTTGGCTCAAGGTTTTGGATGCACGAGAAGCATTTCCTCTCAGTACAAGGCTTTGGCTAGCAAGGTTGTTTGAAGCAAACACAAGTATGAACCGGTACAGCAAAACTTACGTAAGAACATATTGCAAGCATTATAAAACTCTACACTGTCTTCCTTGTTGCTCAAACACTTTTACCAGAAAATATCTAGACCTTAAGAGAGACCAATCATGCAAACCAATTTCAACAAGCTCTACAGTAGTTCTCCACTAATAGGTTTAAACTACATAAAAAAACTTAATCATGATCTACTTGAGAGCTCAAAACAATTGCCAAGTATCAAATTATTCAAGACATTATGAGGCATTTTCTGTTTCCAACCAAATAACCATAAGTGATGTAGCTTCCAACTTTTATCATTGAACATTAAAAGTAAAAAGAAGAACAAGTGTTCATATGAAAAAGCGGAGCGTGTCTCTCTCCCAAACAAGGATTGCTAGGATCCGATCTTATTCAAACAAAAACAAAAATAAAAGCACACCAGACGCTCCAAGTAAAGCACATATGATGTGACCGAATAAAAATATAGTTTCAATAGAAGAAACCTGATAAGTTGATGAAGAAGGGGATGCCTTGGGCATCCCCAAGCTTAGACGCTTGAGTCTTCTTGAAATATGTAGGGATGAACCACGGGGGCATCCCCAAGCTTAGGCTTTTCACTCTTCTTGATCATATATCATCCTCCTCTCTTGACCCTTGAAAACTTCCTTCACACCAAACTTCTCATAAACTTCATTAGAGGGGTTAGTACTCAAAAAACTTGAATCCACCTTGGTCCTGTAGTGACACATTGCAAGAACTCAATAAAACATTAGCTACAGCTCTCCACGTCTAGAAAGCCTTGCTTAAAATCCACAAGAGACAATGCAAAAAACAGAGACAGAATCTGCCAAAACAGAACAGCCAGTAAAGACGAATTTTAAACAGGTACTTCCGTTGCTCAAATCAGAAAACTCAAAACTAATGAAAGTTGCGTACATATCTGAGGAACACGCACGTAAATTGGAATATTTTTGTGAGTTACCTACAGAGAAAACAGCCCAGATTCGTGACAGATAGAAATCTGTTTCTGCGCAGAAATCCAAATCTAGCATCAACCTTCGATTAGAGGCGTCACTTGGCACAACATTGCAATAAAATAAAGATAAGGAGAGGTTGCTACAGTAGTAACAACTTCTAAAACACAACAAAACAGTAGCAAAATAAAGACATGGGTTATCTCCCAAGAAGTGCTTTCTTTATAGCCATTAAGATGGGCTCAGCAGTTTTTAATGATGCACTCGCAAGAAATAAGAGTTGAAGCAAAAGAGAGCATCAAGAAGCAAATTCAAAACACATTTAAGTCTAACCCACTTCCTATGCATAGGAATCTTGTACACAAATAAATTCATGAAGAACAAAGTGACAAGCATAAGAAGATAAAACAAGAGTAACTTCAAAAATTTCAGCATATAGAGAGGTGTTTTAGTACCATGCAAATTTCTACAACCATATTTTCCTCTCTCATAATAATTTTCAGTAGCTTCATGAACAAACTCAACAATATAACTATCACATAAAGCATGCTTTTCATGATCCATAAACATATAATTCTTATCAAGCTCAAAAATAATAGGATCAAAACTTTCTAAACCACTTTTATCAATAATGTATCAAGATGATTGATCAATCTCAAAAGATATGGGACTCATAGATAAAGTCAAGAACTCTCCAATCCCTTTTTCATTAGTAGTACAATCAATATTATCAAGTAACATAGGACCATCATCTAGAGATTTATCATAAACATTTGCCAAGCAAAACTCTTTAGTACCATGCATTTCGACATCGAGGCACAAACAAAGCATTATCATAAGATTTATCAAAGTAGCATGGATTATCATAAATAACAGTAGCATAATTATTCTCACAAGTTTTACTCATAGGGAATATTTCAAGAGAATCCACAGGAACATAACATTCAACCTCTTTCGGTAAGCATGGAGGACAATCAAATAGTGTAAGAGATAAAGAGTTACTCTCATTAGAAGGTTGGCATGGGTAGCTAATCCATTCTTCCTCCTTTTGTTCATCACTCTCCTCTTCTTTTTCATCCAATGAGCTTTCGGGTTCATCAATTTCCTCCTCTTTTTCATCCAATGAGCTTTCGGGTTCATCAATTTCTTCTTCCACGAGGTCCACTGCAAGCTGTGAGTGCATTCTTGTGCATTAATGAGTCTCTCTTTATAATCAATGATATAAGGATTATCGGTGTAACTTTCATTGCAAAAATTAAGGATAGAAGAGACATAATCTTTAAGGTCCTTACAAACAACACAAGTTTCATAATTTTTAACCATGAAGGATTCTATCTCAGAGGCTCCCATAAATATGACAAATTGTTCTACCTCTTCAAGCCCAAAATGAATATAGCTATTCCGATTATAGTTCTTAATTAAAAATTCCTCACTAAAGCCACATTGAAATTTAAGATGTTTAGTGTCCTGTTGAGAGCAACAGTTTATATCATGGCGTTTAAGCAAGATTTTAGCAATTGTATTCAATATTTCTATCACAGCACTCATCACTTTTCCCGTTCTTGATTCTCTATAATTATTATAATATTCTATAAGCTCCAAGTAGGTTATGGGTTCTCCCATAGCAACAGTTTTTAATTTTTAGGTTTTTCAAATTTTTATGGATTTTTGGGTATATGAGGAAAGTAAAACAAAACAAAAACAAAAGTAAACTAGGCAAAATAATACTAGATGGAAATAAACTAAGCACAAATAAACTAGATAAAAGTAAACTAAGCAAACAAAATAAAATAAAATAAAACAGAGAGAGAGGTGGAGTGTACTCCCCAGGTGAACTTATGAGTAGAGCTATGCCTCCCCGGCAACGGCGCCAGAAAACAGTCTTGATGACCCACAAGTATAGGGGATCGCGGCAGTCTTCGAGGGAAGTAAAACCCAAATTTATTGATTCGACACAAGGGGAGGTAAAGAATACTTATAAGCCTTAACAAGCTGAGTTGTCAATTCAGCTGCACCTGGAAAAGCACTAGTAACGGGGGTGATGTGAAAGCGAGCAGTAATATGAGAGCGAGTAGTAACGATAACGAGCAGCGAGTAGCAGTAATATGAGAGCAATGGCACCAGAAAATAGTTGATACTACTTCCAATGTCATGTAGAACGAGTATATGATGATGAGAGATGGACCGGGGTTCCCAGCTATCTACGCTAGTGGCAACTCTCCAATAACAAGTGTTGGGTGAACAAATTACAGTTGGGCAATTGATAGGATTGAAATAGCATTAAGACAGAACATCAAGATCATTAATCATGTAGGCATGTTTTCCATATATAGTCGTACGTACTCGCAATGAGAAACTTGCACAACATCTTTTGTCCTACCAGCCGGTGGCAGCCGGGCCTCTAGGGAATCTCCTGGAAATTAAGGTACTCCTTTTAATAGAGCACCGGAGCAAAGCATTAACACTCCGTGAAAACATGTGATCCTCATATCTAAGCCTTCCCCTCCAGTTGTCCCAATTTCTGTCACTTTGGGGCCTTTGGTTCCGGACATAGACATGTGCATACAACTTGTAGATACAATCTAAGCAATAAGTATAGAGCTTAAATCTAAGATCATGCCACTCGGGCCCTAGTGACAAGCATTAAACACAACAAGATTGCAGCAACAATAACTTCACAAACTTATATAGATAGACTAATCATAATGTAACAATCCATCGGATCCCAACAAACACAACACCGATTACATCGGATGAATCTCAATCATGTAAGGCAGCTCATGAGATCATTGTATTGAAGTACATGGGAGAGATGATACCAACTAGCTACGGCTAGAACCCGTAGTCCATGGGGGAACTACTCACGGAGCATGATGGAGGCGGTGGCGTTGATGGAGATGGCTTCGGGGGCACTTCCCCGTCCCGGCGAGGTGCCGGAACAGAGACTTCTGTCCCCCGAATTGGAGTTTCGCGATGGTGGCGGCGCCCCTGGAGTCTTTCTGGAGTTTCGTCAAAAGGTATCGAGGTTTTAGGTCGAAAGGGGTCTTATAGGCGAAGAGGCGGCGCGAGGAGGGTGCACGGGGGTCCCACACGGTAGGCCGGCGCGGCCGGGCCCGGGGCCGCGCCGCCTTATTGTGTGGTGGCCCTCCGGCCCGCCTCCGACTCTCCTTCGGTGTTCGGGGTCTTCCGGGAAAAATAAGATCGCGGGTCTTCGTTTCGTCGAATTCGAGAATATTGCCCGAACAGCCTTTACGGAACCAAAAACAACGAGAAAACGGCAAGCTGGCCCTTCGGCATCTCGTTAATAGGTTAGTTCCGGAAAATGCATAAAAACATTATAAAGTGCAAGCAAAACATGTAAGTATTGTCATAAAACAAGCATGGAACATCAGAAATTATAGGTACGTTGGAGACGTATCAGCGGGTTGTCCTTCTCGTGCCTCAGAAGCGCACTCTCACACAGATTGATGAAGAAGCCGTCCCAAGTCGGGCTGTAGTCGGGATGCCACCGAGGATTCCTCCACTGCTCCGGCGTGAGCTCGAAGTAGCAGTGGTTCGTGATGGCCATCTGGCGCGCCACACCTAGAGGGACAAGAGGGACCGGTACGCCTCCGACGCTCAACATCCAACCGGTGGGGACACGGTAGCCCGGCGGGCAAGGGTAGTTTGAGGCATAAAGCGCCTTCGCCTCCCGGGAGGTTAGAGATACGATGGAAGCCATGGGAGAGAGTGATGAGGTTTGCAGATATGAGTCTAGATGTGATATGGAAATGGAGGCCAAGCCTACATATATATAGTGAAAAATGGCGGGAAGACGGAGGCGGGAAGCGGTGGAAAGCGCGGGAAGAAAATAGGCGGGAACGCAGTGGCGCGGGAAACTTTCATCCCGGGTGGGGGCTCAAATCGGGACAAAAGATGGGAGGGGGCTTAATCTGGGGGAGGCTTATCTGGTGTTTGCCCTTTTATCCCGGGTGAGGGCTCAAACTGGGACAAAAGATGGGGGGGGCTTAATCTAGGGGAGGCTTATCTGATGTTTGCTGTATCTGGGAGGGCCTTATCTGGGTGGGGGGAGGGGATTATCTGAGGCACGCTGAAAGGACGAGAGGTCGCCTAGATGGGGGGTTGAATAGGCATTTTAAAAACTCTTACGATTTGGCTTGTAAGAATGCGGAATTAACTAACGTTTATTTTACAAGCACAAACCCTAAATATGCTAGGGACACCTAAGTGCAACAACAACAACTAGAGCTAAGCAAGATAGGCACAAGATATATTTAGCACAAGTGATAGCAAGATATATGTACTTCAAGCACGATGACTATCACAAGGAAAGTAAGCTCGGGTATAGAAATAACCGAGGCACGCGGAGACGAGGATGCATTCCTGTGTTCCCTTCCTTTGCAAGAAGGTACGTCACGTTTGGAGGGGTGGAGGTCCCACGAAGGATTCCCCAACGCCACGATGGCTCACCCTATTCTCCGAGCCAAACCCGCAAAGGATAATGACTCTTTCCTGATGATTAGCTTTTCCTCCTCTCTGGAGATGGAAAGCTCCAAAACCACTTCACAAGCTCCACGAAGGAGAAGGCCGGGCCTCTTCACAATCTTCCTTGAGGAGATCACCGGAGCACCAACCGCCAAGCCAACTAGGAGGTCTCCCTCCAAGAGTAACAAGCTCACGGTTTCTCACTCGAACTAATCGTGGTGGAGAGCTCAACACTATGCAATGATGCAAAGCAAGAACACTAGAGGTGTTCAAATCCTTCACACTCAAATCCCACCAAAGCAACAAATGGTAGGATGAAATTAGAGAGGAAGAACAAGGAGGAAATCAACAAATGACTCCAAGATCTAGATCCCAAGAGTTCCCCTCACAAAGAGGAGGAATGGATTGGTGGAGTTGTAGATCTAAATCTCCTCTCTTAGATCCATCAAGAATGAGCAAGAATCATCGGGGGAATCAAGAGAAATGGCAAGTTCTTCAAAGTCAACAATGGAGGAGAGATAGTGGAAGAACTTATTTAGCCCAAGGTGAAAGAAGGCCTATTTATAGCCCAAGCCGAAATCTAACCGTTAGGGAAGGTTCAGCTCAGCACAGTTGAGGAGGCCGGTCAACCGGGCCTGGGGTCGGGCCGTCCGGTCCAGGGGCCGGTCGGACCGGGCCACAGGCCGGACCAACCGGTCCAATCTGGACCTGGCGTTGGACCATGACCGTGACCGGGGTGGATCGGGGACTTACAGAACATGCCCCCGGATGGCACCGGTCCAGGGGCCGGTCGGCGCCGGGCCAGCCGGCGCCACGGCCGGTCCAACCGGACCACAAACCGGCTAGGGGCTAAACAACTTTCTACATTTTAAACAGAAAAAGCTCCCGAACTCCGATTGACATGAAACCAATTTTGTTGAAAAGATAACGACAAACAGAACCTAACAAAAATGCTCGTAGGTCAAATTCCTCTTTTGTGCTCATCCCACACACGTACACCTGGTTTGGTGCACAACTCTAAAAGTTCATCAACTAATTACCTTAGGTACACATCAATGTCGTTGCCGTGTTGCTTTGGACCTTGGATGAGCACCGGCATCATAATGAACTTCCACTTCATGCACAACCAAGGAGGAAGGTTATAGATACATAGAGTCACGGGCCAGGTGCTGTGACTGCAGCTCTTCTCCCCAAAAGGATTCATGCCATCTGTACTTAGACTAAACCATAAGTTCATTGCGTCGTCTCCAAAGTCCGGAAACTCTCTCTCGATTTTTCTCCACTGCCGACCATCAGCGGGGTGCCTCAACTTGTCGTCTTTCTTACAGTCTTCCATGTGCCATCACAACAACTTGGTATGCTCTTTGTTTCTGAACAGACGTTTCAACCGTGGTATTATAGGAGCATACAACATCACCTTCGCAGGAACCCTCTTTCTGTGTGGCTCGCCCTTAGTATCACCAGGGTCATCTTTTCTGATCTTATACCGCAATGTAGTGCATACCGGGCATTTATCCATATTCTCGTACTTCTCACCGCGGTAGAGGATGCAATCATTAGGGCATGCATGTATCTTCTGCACGTATAATCCTAGAGGGCATACAAGCTTCTTTGCTTCGTACGTGCTGGCGGGCAATTCGTTCTTTCTTGAAAGCATCTTCTTCATTATTAGCAGCAACTTTTCAAATGCCGAGTCAGTCACACCGCTCTCTGCCTTCCACTTCAACAATTCTAGTGTGCTGCCTAGTGAAAGAACATCTCTCATATTATGTTTTGAGTGTTTGATGTCAATGTATGTGATACACTAATGTTTGGTTAAGTGGTACAGGGTTTATATAGATACATTTGTATGTGTGTTGGATGTGGTCGAGTCTTTGTCAAAAAGAATCAGCAAAAAGTTCATCAGGCCGGATAATCCGGGCCGGATATTTCCAAAATATCCGGCCCCCAGTTTTTCGACTAAGGACCTGAGGAATTGCTGCTCAGTATAGGGGCCGGACATTTGCCCGGATATTGTCCCGGTTTTGTCCCAGGGCCGGATTATCCGGGCCGGACATTTCGGAAATATCCGGCCCCTCGAAAAATGACTAAGGACCTGAAGAAAAGCAATTCTGATGTGAGGCCGGACATTTGGCCGGACATTGTCCCGGTTTTTTGCTTGAGGCCGGATTATCCGGGGGGCGGATTATCCGGCCCTTACTTAGGCCGGATTATCCGGTCCCCCGGAAGGCTCAACGGCTGGATTTTGGGGAGGGGTATTTATACCCCTCTTCTTCTTCCTTCCCCCTTTGCTCAATCATTGCACAAGAAATCTGCCAAGCTTCACCTCCATTAGAGCCAACCAAAGCTCTTGATCTTTGAAGATTCGAAGGAGAAGACACCGATCTACATCCTCACCGAAGCGTTTTTCATTTCCCCCTCATTTGTTTGAGGGATCTCATGCTAGTGTTCCTATTTGGTTCCCTAGTTGATTTGTGTTGATGTGTTGTTGTTGATTGTTGTATTGCTACAGATTTGGGAGCCTCCAATTCGGTTGTGGATGTGTGCCCCAAGAACCTTGTAAAGGCCCGGTTTCCGCCTCGAGGAAATCCCTTAGTGGAAGTGGGCTAGGCCTTCGTGGCGTTGCTCACGGGAGATCCGAGTGAAGTCTTCGTGATCTGTTGGTCTGGCTTTCGTAGCGACCACACTCCTCCGAACGTAGACGTACCTTCTTGCAAAGGAAGGGAACTACGGGAATCATCTCCGTGTCATCGCGTGCTCCACTCTCGGTTACCTCTATCCTATTCTATCTCCTATATATTGTGTAGCTATCTTGCTTAGTGATAACCTTGTCATATAGGTAAATTCACTTAGTTGCATATCTAGAGAATTTACCTTTGTGTCAAGCCTAAATTGAAAAAGAACTAAAAATTGGTTAGCACCTATTCACCCCCCTCTAGGTGCGGCATACGATCCTTTCAATTGGTATCAGAGCCTCGGCTCTTATTTCGGGCTTAACCGCCTAAGAGTATGTCGGACGATGGGCCTGCGGAAGGGGCCGCTAAGATGGTCTCCATGGATGACATCAATTCGTTGAGGTCCTCCATGGAAGCTCAAATGGAAAGCATGAGAAAGATGATTTCCGAGATTTTTACTCCGGTCCTTCCTAGGGCTCCCGTTGTAGAGGTAAAGGACACGGGTGTGTTAGAAGAGGGAGGTGCTTCGGTATTACCCTCATCTACCAAACCCGTGGATGGTGATAACTCAACTAGTGGAGGTGAGAGCTACAATCGAGTGGCTCCACCTTTCCTATCTCCCGATATACCGGTTCCCCATCCTCATATGAACATTCGGGGCGACCCACCTAAGTTTTCCATTGATAATTTTGATACTTGGCAATTTGAGTTTCGCTCTCATGTTTGCAGTGCCTCCAATGAACTTTGGAGAATCATCTTGGAAGGCTTCAAGCCATACAACCCCGACAAGTTGACTAGAAGAGAAGCGGTTGATAGTCAACTCAACAACACCGCCTTGCACATGATTCAAACTAGTGTGGGGACAAAGGACTTGCATCCTGTTCGGAACTACACCACCGCCAAAGAAGCTTGGGATGGTTTGGCCGCTAGTTGCATTGGAAGTGAGAGCACGAGGAGGAACAAGTATAATGCTCTTAAGAATCAAGCCGAAGGTTTCATGAGGCTACCGGATGAAGATCATGAAGTCATGTATGGAAGACTTCTCACCGTTGCCGATGCCTTCCGGATTATTGGTGCCACCCACATCAATGACTCTTGGATCAAGGAGAAGTACATTGAATGCATGATGCCGTTTGTACCCATTGATGTCAAGACTCTTATCGGGAGAGAATGCTATTCCTCTCTCACTTCTCAACAAGTCGTGCACGAGATGCAAGCTCTCAAGGTGCTTGAGAAAAACTCTCATGATTCTCGCAATCGAGCTCTTGGGATGACAAAAGGGTCCAACCTTGCCTTGGCGGTCAACTCCGTTGAAGAAGTGTTTCCTCAAGAATATTATAGGGCATCTTGGAGTATGTCCTATCCGGAAGACTTGGAACACCACTACCATGACCACATGGCATTCCATGCTAACTCTTTTTGGGTTGACCCATCCAAGGCCAAGGAAGACAACATCAAGAGAAACAACTCAAGAGGGCCCACAAGTTCGGGCACAAGGACAAGATCGTGCTACAATTGTAATGACAAGCGTCATTTCATTGCCGAGTGCCCCTATGAGAATAGGGAGAATCATGGTGGAAGGCTCATTCCCAAGGACAAGAGCAAAGATTCAAACGGCAAATATTCAAAAGCCCCCAAGAAGAAGTTCTACAACAACAAGACCAAGAAGGGCAAGAGGCCCTCAAAAGTTGTGCTAGTGACTAGGGAAGAATATTCTTCCGATGAAGTGGAAAGCTCTAGTGATGATGAAGATGAAGAAAGTTCAAAGGAAGTGGCCGCCATTGTCACCACCAACATTCCCTCTTCATCACTCTTTGAATCCCCCAATGAAAGTCCTCATATCAAGAATGCACATTGCTTCATGGCAAGGTCTTCCTTGGACACATCTATCGTGCTATCAACTCAAGAAGAATATACCTCCGGAGATGATGATGTTGATGATGAAGAAGATGCCACCTCTAATGGATTGGTAGCTCTTGCCTCCTCTCCACTAACTCTTCATCACCAAGTGAATCCCCCAATGAGGTCATTCATGTGGAGGAAGAAAGTTGCCTCATGGCTAAATCCTCCGAGGTATCATCTCCTAACCCCTCTACGCCTAACATTTCAAATGATCTAGGGGTTGATCTTGCTAGTCTAAGAGTGAAACAAGAAATGCTTGAGTTTGATGATTTCATGCTTAACCTACAAGGTAATACTAAATGGTACTCTTGAGAAAAAATGCCAAATAGAGAGAGAAGACGCTCTTGAACTACATGCTCTTAGAAATGCTCTTGAGGAAAGTCAAGAAACCATAGCTTCTCTTGAAGAGAGGTTAGATAATCTTGGAGATCCTCAAGATAAAATCAACAAACTCACTAAAGCTAGAGATCTTGCTAGAGCTAAGTCTGTTATCACCAGATTTTGGTCAAATCAGGAGGTGGGCCGTAAGAGAGATGGGCTTAGAAGATTACACGTGGGAGATCTTTGAAGCGGCCTCGCACGAAGAGTTTGGGCTAGATTGCCCGTGTATCTTTAATTATGGTAGATTATATCTTAGATTAAAAGTTAGAGTTTGTATCGTGCACTGGTGGGGATTATTCCCACGTTAGAAAGTCCCCTGGACTATAAATATGTATCCAGGGTTTATGGAATAAACAACAACCAACGTTCAACCAACAAATCAATCTCGGCGCATCGCCAACTCCTTCGCTCTCGAGGGTTTCTACCGGTAAGCAACATGCTGCCTAGATCGCATCTTGCGATCTAGGCAGGACTAGCTCCACGTTGTTCATGCGTTGCTCGTACTGAAGCCTTGTTGATGGCGAGCAACGTAGTTATCATAGATGTGTTAGGGTTAGCATAGTTCTTCGCGTAACATGCTATCGTAGTGCAACCCTTGCATGTCTAGCCGCCCTCACACCTATCTTAGGTGTGGGGGCGGCACCCCGCTTGATCGTTATTTAGTAGATCTGATCCGTTACGATTGCTCCTTGTTCTACAAGGATTAGTTTAATATCTGCAATAGTTATGCCTTACAAAGGGGTGGAGGATCCGCCGGCACGTAGGGTGTCGTTCGCTGGCCTAAACAGGATGTTCCGGGGATCAACCTTGTGTTGGTTTTTAGGCCTTGTTTAGGATCGGCTTACGATCACCGTGCGTGGCCGCGAGCCCAACCGTGAGTAGGATGATCCGATTATGCGGTGAAAACCCTAAATCGTCGTAGATCTCATTAGCTTTATCTTGATCAAGCAGGACCACCATATATTCGTGCACCTCGTACGAATCATGGGTGGATCGGCTCCCTAAGCCGATTCACAGGATAACTCGAGAGCCGATCGAGGCTCGTATTTAATGTTTACGTGTATGCCATGCGGGAAACTAAGCGCGGCATCTCCATCGCCTTCTGATGAGTATGGAGTCGTTGGCGCGCCCTTGCGACGGCATCGGACGTGTGACCAG
>NC_061512.1:223430559-223440730 GCF_022539505.1 Lolium rigidum | reverse complement strand
TTGTTGATGAAGAAGAGGATGCCTTGGGCATCCCCAAGCTTAGACGCTTGAGTCTTCTTGATATATGCAGGGGTGAACCACCGGGTGCATCCCCAAGCTTAGAGCTTTCACTCTCCTTGATCATGTTGCATCATACTCCTCTCTTGATCCTTGAAAACTTCCTCCACACCAAACTCGAAACAACTCATTAGAGGGTTAGTGCACAATATAAATTGACATATTCAGAGGTGACACAATCATTCTTAACACTTCTGGACATTGCATAATGCTACTGGACATTAGTGGATCAAAGAAATTCATCCAACATAGCGAAAGAGGCAATGCGAAATAAAAGGCAGAATCTGTCAAAACAGAACAGTTCGTATTGACGAATTTTAAAATGGCACCAGACTTGCTCAAATGAAAATGCTCAAATTGAATGAAAGTTGCGTACATATCTGAGGATCATGCACGTAAATTGGCATAATTTTCTGAGCTTCCTGCAGGGCAGTGGGCTCAGATTCGTGACAGCAAAGAAATCTGGAACTGCGCAGTAATCCAAATCTAGTACTTACTTTTCTATCAACGGCTTAACTTGGCACAACAAAACTCAAAACTAAGATAAGGAGAGGTTGCTACAGTAGTAAACAACTTTCAAGACACAAAATAAAAACAAAGTACTGTAGGTAAAAACATGGGTTGTCTCCCATAAGCGCTTTTCTTTAACGCCTTTCAGCCTAGGCGCGGAAAGTGTGTATCAAGTAACATCGAGAGATGAAGCATCAACATCATAATTTGTTCTAATGATAGAATCATAAGGTACCTTCATTCTCTTTCTAGGGAAGTGTTCCATACCTTTCTTGAGAGGAAATTGATATTTTATATTACCTTCCCTCATATCAATAGTAGCACCAACGGTTCGAAGAAAAGGTCTTCCCAATATAATTGGACAAGATGCATTGCATTCAATATCCAAGACAACAAAATCAACGGGAACAAGGTTATTGTTAACGGTAATGCGAACATTATCAACTTTACCCAAAGGTTTCTTTGTAGAATGATCAGCAAGATTAACATCCAAATAACAATTTTTCAGTGGTGGCAAGTCAAGCATATTATAAATTTTCTTCGGCATAACAGAAATACTTGCACCAAGATCACATAAAGCATTACAATCAAAATCTTTAACCTTCATCTTAATGATGGGCTCCCAACCATCTTCTAGCTTTTTAGGAATAGAGGCTTCGCGCTCTAGTTTCTCTTCTCTAGCTTTTATGAGAGCATTTGTAATATGATGCGTGAAAGCCAAATTTATAGCACTAGCATTAGGACTTTTAGCAAGTTTTTGCAAGAACTTTATAACTTCAGAGATGTGGCAATCATCAAAATTCAAACCATTATAATCTAAAGCAATGGGATCATCATCCCCAATGTTGGAAAAAATTTCAGCGGCTTTATCGCGAGCGGTTTCAGCGATTTTAGCGAGTTTCGAGCAGCTTTTCGCGCTTTGCATTAGAAGTGGAAACATTGCTAACACCAATTCTTTTATTAGTATGAGTAGGAGGTGCAGCAACATGTGTAGCATTAGCATTACTAGTGGTGGTAATAGTCCAAACTTTAGCTATATTCTTTTCTTTAGCTAGTTTTTCATTTTCTTCTCTATCCCACCTAGCACGCAGTTCAGCCATTAATCTTATATTCTCATTAATTCTAACTTGAATGGCATTTGCTGTAGTAACAATTTTATTTTCAATATCCCTATTAGGCATAACTTTTGATTTCAAAAGATCAACATCAGCAGCAAGACTATCGACTCTAGAAACAAGTATATCAACTTTCCCAAGCTTTTCTTCAACAGATTTGTTAAAAGCAGTTTGTGTACTAATAAATTCTTTAAGCATGGCTTCAAGTCCAGGGGTGAATTCCTATTATTGTTGTAAGAATTTCCATAAGAATTACCATAGCCGTTGCCATTATTATAAGGATATGGCCTATAGTTGTTACTAGAATTGTTCCGGTAAGCATTGTTGTTGAAATTATTATTTTTAATGAAGTTTACATCAACATGTTCTTCTTGTGCAACCAATGAAGCTAACGGAACATTATTAGGATCAATATTAGTCCTATCATTCACAAGCATAGACATAATAACATCAATCTTATCACTCAAGGAAGAGGTTTCTTCGACAGAATTTACCTTCTTACCTTGTGGAGCTCTTTCCGTGTGCCATTCAGAGTAGTTGATCATCATATTATCAAGAAGCTTTGTTGCTTCACCAAGAGTGATGGACATAAAGGTACCTCCAGCAGCTGAATCCAATAAATTCCGCGAAGAAAAATTTAGTCCTGCATAGAAGGTTTGGATGATCATCCAAGTAGTCAGTCCATGGGTTGGGCAATTTTTAACCGAGAGATTTCATTCTTTCCCAAGCTTGAGCAACATGTTCGAGTATCTAATTGTTTAAAATTCATTATGCTACTCCTCAAAGATATAATTTTAGCAGGGGGATAATATCTACCAATAAAAGCATCCTTGCATTTAGTCCATGAATCAATACTATTCTTAGGCGAGAGATAGCAACCAATCTTTAGCTCTTCCTCTTAATGAGAAAGGGAACAATTTTAGTTTAATAATATCACCATCTACATCTTTATATTTTTGCATTTCACATAGTTCAACAAAATTATTAAGATGGGCAGCGAGCATCATCAGAACTAATTCCGGAAAATTGATTGTTCATGACAAGATTCGAGTAAAGCAGGTTTAATTTCAAAGAATTCTGCTCGTAGTAGCAGGTGGAGCAATAGGTGTGCATAAGAAATCATTATTATTTGTGGTTGTGAAGTCACACAACTTAGTATTTTCAGCGTTGGCCATTTTAGCAATAGTAAATAAAGCAAACTAGATAAAGTAAATGCAAGTAAACTAATTTTTTTGTGTTTTCGATATAGCAAACAAGATAGCAAATAAAGTAAAACTAGCAACTAATTTTTTTGTATTTTGATTTAGTGCAGCAAACAAAGTAGTAAATAAAATAAAGCAAGACAAAAACAAAGTAAAGAGATTGAGAAGTGGAGACTCCCCTTGCGAGCGTGTCTTGATCTCCACCGGCAACGGCGCCGTGAAAAAGAGCTTGATGGCGTGTATTTCACACGTTCGTTGGGCAACCCCAAGAGGAAGGTATGATGCGCACGAGCAGCAAGTTTTCCCTCGAAAGAAACCAAGGTTTATCGAACCAGGAGGAGCCAAGAAGCACGTTGAAGGTTGATGGCGGCGGGATGTAGTGCGGCGCAACACCGGGGATTCCGGCGCCAACGTGGAACCTGCACAACACAACCAAACTACTTTGCCCCAACGAAACGAAGTGAGGTTGTCAATCTCACCGGCTTGCTTGTAACAAAGGATTAACCGTATTGTGTGGAAGATGATTGTTTGCAGAGAAAACGAGTAGAAACAAGTATTGTAGTAGGTTGTATTTCGAGTAAAGAGAATTGGACCGGGGTCCACGAGTTCACTAGAGGTGTCTCTCCCATAAGACGAACAGACATGTTGGGTGAACAAATTACGAGTTGGGCAATTGACAAATAAAGAGAGCATGACCATGCACATACATATCATGATGAGTATAGTGAGATTTAATTGGGCATTACGACAAAGTACATAGACCGCCATCCAATCGCATCTATGCCTAAAAAGTCCACCTTCGAGTTATCATCCGAACCCCCTCCGGTATTAAGTTGCAAAGCAACGGACAATTGCATTAAGTATGGTGCGTAATGTAATCAACAACTACATCCTTAGACATAGCATCAATGTTTTATCCCTAGTGGCAACGACACAACACAACCTTAGGGGTTTACGTCACTCCCCAGGTGTCAATGCAGGCATGAACCCACTATCGAGCATAAGTACTCCCTCTTGGAGTTAAAAGCATCTACTTGGCCAGAGCATCTACTAATAACGGAGAGCATGCAAGATCATAAACAACACATAAGCATAACTTTGATAATCAACATAACAAGTATTCTCTATTCATCGGATCCCAACAAACGCAACATATAGAATTACATATAGATGATCTTGATCATGATAGGCAGCTCACAAGATCCGACAATGATAGCACAATGGGGAGAAGACAACCATCTAGCTACTGCTATGGACCCATAGTCCAGGGGTAGACTACTCACTCATCACTCCGGAGGCGACCATGGCGGTGTAGAGTCCTCCGGGAGATGAATCCCCTCTCCGGCAGGGTGCCGGAGGCGATCTCCGGGATCCCCCGAGATGGGATCGGCGGCGACGGCGTCTCGTAATGTTTTCCGTATCGTGGCTCTCGGTGCGGGGGTTTCGTCACGGAGGATATTTGTAGGCGGAAGGGCAAGTCAAGAGGCGGCACGGGGGGCCCACACCACAGGCGGGCGCGGCCAAGGGGGGCCGCGCCGCCCTAGGGTTTGGCTCCCCTGTGGCCCCTCTTCGTCTCTCCTTCGGACTTCGGAAGCTTCGTGAGAAAATAGGCCTCCGGGCTTTTATTTCGTCCAATTCCGAGAATATTTCTTTACTAGGATTTCTGAAACCAAAAACAGCGAGAAAACGACAAGCGGCACTTCGGCATCTTGTTAATAGGTTAGTTCCAGAAAATGCACGAATATGATATAAAGTGTGCATAAAACATGTAGATAACATCAATAATGTGGCATGGAACACAAGAAATTATCGATACGTTGGAGACGTATCAACAAGTTCCTAGGACACTAATTCTTTCATCAATTCCTCCTAAGGATTTATCAAGTTTATCAGTTTTAACAAGTAACATCTCCAACTTAGTTTCAACACTAAAAATTTTCTCTATGGTTTCCAATTTTTTCATAACATCCTCAAGGGAGGTTTCAATTTTAATTTCATTAACGAGGTGGTGTTCCAAATAAACTCTCAATAATGCAACTAGCTTCTAAAGCGGGAGCACCTAGGAAGTTACCTCCCGCGAGACAATCAAGAACATATCTATTCCAGCTAGAGATACCAACATAAAAAATCCTGAGTAGGATAGTGGTGGAGTGTTTCTTAGTGCACCTATTATGGGCATCACTAATTCTATATCAAGCATCTTTTAAACATTCTCCTCCTTGTTGCTTAAATGAACGAACTTCAACTTCAGGATTACTCATTTTAGCAGTAATAAATAAAGCAAACTAGATAAAGTAAATGCAAGTAAACTAATTTTTTTTGTGTTTTTGATATAGCAAACAAGACAGTAAATAAAGTAAAGCTAGCAACTAAATTTTTTTTTTGTGTTTTGATATAATGCAGCAAACAAGTAGTAAATAAAATAAAGCAAGACAAAAACAAAGTAAAGAGATTGAGAAGTGGAGACTCCCCTTGCAGCGTGTCTTGATCTCCCCGGCAACGGTGCCAGAAAATATGCTTGATGGCGTGTATTTCACACGTTCGTTGGGAACCCCAAGAGGAAGGTATGATGCGCACAGCGAGCAAGTTTTCCCTCGGAAAGAAACCAAGGTTTATCGAACCGGGAGGAGCCAAGAAGCACGTTGAAGGTTGATGGCGGCGAGATGTAGTGCGGCGCAACACCGGAGATTCGGCGCCAACGTGGAACTCGCACAACACAACCAAAGTACTTTGCCCCAACGAAACGGTGAGGTTGTCAATCTCACTCGGCTTGCTTTGTAACAAAGGATTAACCGTATTGTGTGGAAGATGATTGTTTGCGAGAGAAAACGAGTAAAGACAAGTATTGCGACAGATTTGTATTTCCAGTATAAAAGAATGGACCGGGGTCCACAGTTCACTAGAGGTGTCTCTCCCATAAGATAAAAGCATGTTGGGTGAACAAATTACAGTCGGGCAATTGACAAATAGAGAGGACATAACAATGCACATACATTTCATGATAAGTATAGTGAGATTTAATTGGGCATTACGATAAAGTACATAGACCGCCATCCAAGCGCATCTATGCCTAAAAAGTCCACCTTCGGGTTATCATCCGAACCCCCTCGGTATTAAGTTGCTAAACAACGAGACAATTGCATTAAGTATGGTGCGTAATGTAATCAACAACTACATCCTCGGACATAGCGCCAATATTTTATCCCTAGTGGCAACGACGACAACACAACCTTAGAACTTTTCGTCCATCGTCCCGGTGTCAATGCGGGCATGAACCCACTATCGAGCATAAATACTCCCTCTTGGAGTTAAGAGCAAAAACTTGGCCGAGCCTCTACTAATAACGGAGAGCGTGCAAGATCATAAACAACACATATGTAATAACTTGATAATTAACATAACATGGTATTCTCTATCCATCGGATCCCGACAAACACAACATAGAGTATTACAGATAGATGATCTTGATCATGTTAGGCAGCTCACAAGATCCAACAATGAAGCACAATGAGGAGAAGACAACCATCTAGCTACCGCTATGGACCCATAGTCCGAGGGTGAACTACTCACTCATCACTCCGGAGGCGACCATGGCGGTGTAGAGTCCTCCGGGAGATGAATCCCCTCTCCGGCGGGGTGCCGGAGGAGATCTCCGGAATCCCCCGAGATGGGATTGGCGGCGGCGGCGTCTCGGAAGGTTTTCCGTATCGTGGTTTTTTCGCCTCGGGGGTTTCGCGACGGAGGCTTTAAGTAGGCGGAAGGGCGAGTCGGAGGGCCGACGAGGGGCCCACACCATAGGGCGGCGCGGGCCCCCTCCGGCCGCGCGGCCCTATGGTGGCGGCGCCTCGTCGCCCCACTTCGTATCCCTTTCGGTCTTCCGGAAGGTTCGTGGCAAAATAGGACCCCGGGTCTTGATTTCGTCCAATTCGAGAATATTTCGTTACTAGGATTTCGAAACCAAAAACAGCGAGAAAACGACAAGCGGCTCTTCGGCATCTTGTTAATAGGTTAGTTCCAGAAAATGCACGAATATGACATAAAGTATGCATAAAACATGTAGGTATCATCAATAATATGGCATGGATCATAAGAAATTATCGATACGTCGGAGACGTATCACTTCCGCGTAGAGGAGGAGCGGCGAGCCGAGCCACGTGCGGAATTGCGAGATGGCGAGCGCGTTCCCCTCCATTCTGCTGGGGTTTTGGAGGGAGCGGTGGAGGGAGAGGGGAGAAAGGAAGGCGACGAGGAAGAAGGAAGGCGACGGTAGAAGTAGAAGAGGATAATATGAGCATGGGCCTGGGCCGGGCTCGTCTTCGTGGTGCCTTGAATAGTTTGCACTAGTTAGGGGAGGTCCTTTTGGTGAAACTTATTCACCGCTGAATGCGGCCCCGACCATCGGGGCCGCCTGAAGCGACGAAGCTCTGGGCCAGGCCCATTAGTGGGCATGGGGATATTCGGGATTTATGGTTTCGTTTTTTTTCGGCTCCTGGTGTTTTTCTCATGCTTTATGTTTGGTTTTCTTTGGTTTTTTGCCTGGTTTCCTCAGCTTTCTGCTGGTTTTGGTTTGTTTTGAACTTTTCAAACTTTGAATTTTTTCAATTTTGAAAAAAAAATAGATTTGAATATTCTTCAAATTTGAACAATTTTTAGTGTGACATCCTGGCGCAGGGCTCAACACGATTGATAGGATACTCATATAAATAAGTTGCAACTTATTTTTCGAAAACTAATCTCCAAAAAAACTGCAAGATTAAGTCTGATTGACCTATAGCAGTTTGAGGATGGATGACCGACGGGAGTCCTTCCCGAATATGCACGAGTGAGGACAAAGTGCGCACGAAAGACATGTGTTGGTCTGTGAGGCTAGTCTGGAGGGTCTATTGAGCCGCCAGGGGTAATAGGCCCGGAGGGGGGTGGCTGGGGTGTTACATTCAAGTTTGGACTTTTTAATTATATTTAAAAAATGAATAATTTCCAAATCTAAACATTTTTTAATCTTTTAAAAAGTTTGACTTTTCAAATTTGAACATTTCCAGTTTTGAACTTCTTTAGATTTCAAACATTTCTAAATTTGAACATTTTTCAAATTTAATTGTTCAAAATTAAATAGTTTTTGAATCTGAACAGAAAAAACAAATAACAAAAAAATCTGAGATACGATCTAAATGGGCTAGCCCGGCTCGTTTTCTCTTCAGCGGCGCCAATCTTCGAGGCCGCACAAAACGGCATACAGGAGCCCCCAGTCCTTTTCACCGACCTGGTCGGTGGGAACTGGTACTGAACAGCCCCTTGCTGTACGTGGCATTGGCCCACTGCCGTTATGTCCGTTTGAGTTTGGTTCACATTGCATTCCGATCGCATATGGTCATTCTTTTCTCTTATCTCTACTGTTTTTGCGTACATATCTAAGTTTTTATCAAAAAACTGAACTTTTCCAGAAATTATAAAAAAAATTGAGCATTTTTTGAATATGAACATATTTAAAATTTGAACAATTCTCGAATTTTGGAAATTTTGGAAAATTATTTTTTTCAAAATCTAAACATTTTTAAATATAAACACTTCTCAAATTTGAATTTTGATAAAAAAATATCAACGAATTTGAATATTTTAAAATCTAAACATTTCCATGTGTTAACATTTTTTGAATTTGATCAATTTTTGAATGCGAACATATTTTGAATTTGAATTTTTTGAATGTGAAATTTTTTATTTCAACAATTTGTGAATTTGAATATCTTTTTAATTTGAACAATTTACAAATTCTGATATTTTTAAAATTTAAACATGTTTTCTAAAACTTTAAAAAAATCAAATCTGAAAAAAAAAGAAACTAAAAAACAGAAAGTAGAAAAGATAAGGAAGAAAACTAGTAGTACCCGCATCACAACCCCCATCATGTGTATTCCCTCTCCACGCGCCCGTTGCCAGTAACAAAAAGCAGCCCCATCAGATCAGTCACACTGTTCTTGTGACATTCACGCTGCTTGCGCTGCATTTCTCCTCTAGGGCGCAGTTGTGCAATACGATCGGCCGCGTTGTCGTGCTTGTCCTTTGCCGCCCATCATATATACTACCTCACTTCCATTTTCAAGAGACGGACCAATAATCGGCCATGGCTGCACCTGCATTCCGCCTCCTCCTCCTCCTCGCTGTCGCCGGAGCAGTTGCTGGTGCCGAATACGACCTACCACCAGCCGTTGTCGTGATGAACTTCACAGAGTTCGGCCCCGTCGTCGATGACATGATCTCCGTGGGCGTGGAGACTCACGACCTCTCCATCGGCGGCTTCACCAACGGGCGCGGCCACTGGCAGTCCTTCCCAGGCCACGACCACCTGTTCCCGGCCTCCACGCCCCTCCCGTTCGGCAACAGCTACGAGGAGCTCATCGGCGGCCTGGCGAACCTGCCGGACCTGCCGCTGGGGCGGGAGGCCATGCAGCAGGCCGCCAGGGTGCTCTCCGCCTACGACCCGGCCACCACCACAGACCACCAGCCACTGAAGCGGGCGCTGGCGTCGCTGAAGGTGATGCTATCCGAGGCCGGCCGGCTGCAGCCCATCAGCGAGAGCGTCGCCAGGGGATGGGAGACCGAGTCCCGCGTCGCCCCGGAGCACCTGCCCTACATCGAGCACTGGGACACCATGTCCTACGAGATCATCCGCGCCAACCGGACGGGCAAGTGGGGCGGGCCCTTCACCGGCATGCTGGAGAAGAGCGCCAACATCCGCAGCATGGACGAGGCGCTCGCCGTCGTCAAGGTGCTGCTCAACCCCAGCTTCGAGCAAGTGCTCGTGGCTCACGCCACCATCATCAACCTGGAGTAAACTTGCATCTGGTTTAGACTTCAGATAGAATTGTGCTCCGGACATCTCGAGTCCAAGTTTCTTCAGGTTCCTCTTCTTATAGTTATTATCTGGTTGGATCATGTACTTTCGCAAAAAATAAAAAAAAGTATGCCCTTTCAGCTTGCTTGCATCAGTACTGTCTCAGCCTGCAACCCCAAGTTTAATGAAATTGTCACGAACGAAATGACAACTTTGACATGTACAATTGCAGTCCATATACTTCAACACGGCCTCACCTACGTGTGTGCCTGGAACAAGATCTGCACCCGCATTTTCGCCGCTGAAGATCTTCTGTGCGCTTTGATACCCCTGTGAAGATCTAGCGATACACACAGAAAGCTAGGCTCGAGTTCAGACGAATTTACTGACAGAGAGAAGATATCTGGGTCTCTCTATACAAGGGGAAGAGAAGCACTACCAGAAATTTTCTGACCTAA
>NC_061512.1:223404451-223430459 GCF_022539505.1 Lolium rigidum | reverse complement strand
GTTGTTAAGGCTTTCAAGTATTCTTTGTCTCCCCTTGTGTCGAATCAATAAATTGGGTTTTACTACCCGCGAAGACTGCTGCGATCCCCTATACTTGTGGGTTATCAAGAATCCAGGACAACCTTTGAACTAAAGTATTAGGTTGTAAACCATTTCACCTTGGAGTGGTGAGATAACCTAATAACACATGGAATAAAATTATATCCATGAATTGATACAGTAAGGAGGAAACCAATCCAATTAAGTTAGTCAAATGGAATCTTAGCCTAGATATCTAAGGAGATATTAGGAGTACACCATAAAACCTAGAATATCCTATTCTTATATGAAAGAGCTTAACCTATGGTGTTATACTCAAGATAGTTGAGGCAACACTTAAATCTAAGGGAGTGAACTATCCATATGTCATGATGAATAAATCATCATTCCTTAAGTAGAACTATAAGTTATTATCTCAGGCATTCTCCTGGGATATAAGTTATTTAGGTAACCATATCCATTCATCATAGTATAAGAAAGAAACTATATTTAGTTGATCAAGACAATACTTAATCTTGGGAGTGAGAAACCCGATTCTTGAGAGATAACTTAGAAAACCAAACTTTGATCATTATAAATTGTGTAGTGATCATAAAACCTAAGAACTTGAAGTAGAAGATATAAACACATAAGAAAAGCTTAGAGTTAAAGCCTATAATTTATATGGTGAGAAACCATTCATCATTAGAACCAAAGTTAAATATAAAAAGAAATATAACTAAGTTAGTTACTTCAACAATAGATTAAGGATATAATATAAATCTATTGGTGGAAGATATAACCAATTCTCAAGTCCTTAGTAAATAATGGAGAACATCAAATATTAAGAAAGTAATCACCTTATCATGGATAAGGGAGACTAAACCCTAGTTTGTGCATCACTTGGGTGATCATAACCATAAACCTAGTTCACATGTGAGTTCCAAACCATATGCCATTAGGTGAATATCATTAGAACCATAGAATTGCTCACAAACTAAATCTTAGGCTTCAATTATTGAACCTAAGATTAACCTAGTGCTAAATACTATAGTTAAAACCATATGTGTGATCAACCACTTACCCTTATAATTAGACCAAACCATGATGAGAGTAGTATTTATATTTCAAGGTGTTATTCAATATAATTCCAGTGCTACCTTTGAAATATGGTTATAATAAAACCTACAAGACCTTAACAAGCAAGTGCTCACATAAAATTATGTGCAAGTAACAAATTCCTCAAATAGAAACCAAGCACTAATAAAAATCTATGAGATACTCTGAGTTAAAAGTATTAACTCTAATCATTCCAAAAGTTTTGATCTATAAGGAAAAGGAAATTTAAATAAGAAAATAAACTCATGTCCATTAGCTATTTTGAGTAATCCTACATGTATTAAATTTAATCAAATATAAAATACTTTCTACAAATAAGAAAGTGGTGAAATAGTTATTGCACTACATCCTCATTGAAATAACACAATTGAGACACCTGCCAAAAATAACAGAATTCAAATATGAGTTTAATTTGGTAATTACAAAACAGAAAATGAAAACAGAAAAATAAAATGAGGAGAAAAACCTTACCTAGCTTACCTGGCCGTGGCAGCCCACCAACAGCCCACCAGTACAGCCCAAACCGCAGGCTAGGATCAGCCCGAATACCCCTTCGTCTAAAAATATTGGAGAGGAGCTCGTCCTCATCCTCTCCAGTATGCATGAGCGCCAGCACGAAGTCGTGCTCGGCCTCCTCTCTCGCTGGCGACCTCTCCGCGATCGACGACGTGACGAGGCTCGCTCCTGGCGCCGTATAAAGCCTCCCGACGAACCCTAGCTTGCTTTCTCCTCTCTCTGCTCCAAAATTCCCCAATTCCGAAACCCTAGCCGAACCTGCCTCCGACCATCGCCGCCGGTAGAGACCTCCCCAGGCCAAGTCGCGACCACCATCGTCTCCGCCATGCTCGACTTGCCCTACCTGCAAAAGGAATCGGGCAGGGACGAACCGTAGCGTCGCTGTCGACCTCGCCCTCTCCGACGGCCGGAGCCATCTATTCTGACGAACCAGGCCAGCTCCGACCTCGCCGTCAAGCCTGGCGTGACCCTGGTGAGCTTCTAAGCCTCCTAGCATGCTCGCCTCGTTCGATTATACACCATAGCCTCACCGCATAGTTCGCCTGTGAGCGCCGCCGTCGGGCATCACGACCATTAGGGGGTGGCGCCGCCACCACTAGCTTCGCCTCGGCGAGTACTTTCCAACGCGCCCCTGCACACGCCCGCGGGAACGCCCTAGCGCCGGCGACCATCGCCCATTTGCCGCCGGCCAGTAGCCTCCTCGCCACGGTGGCAATTTTGACTTGGTCAAAGCCCCGTGGCGGATGAGGTGGACACGACCCCACCAGTCATAGACTGTGGGTGTGTTCTGTCCGGGTAGGTTTAGTATTTCTTTTGTTTTATTTCAAATTCAATAATTACTGAAACTTTGAATGAATTTAGAAAATTCATTATAACCCAGAAAATATAAATAAGATATCAAAATTCTTAGAAAAGTAAAATCTATCCAATAAAAATATAATATGAAATTTTTAATTTTAATAAAAGTTTAATTATTTAATACTTATTAATTAAGTCTTTCTTTTATTCTTAATTGAATTAAAATTCAATAATTAGGAAAAATTCTCCAAATTAAATAAAACCAGTAAATAAATAAAGAAAACATTAAAACTAATTTTCTTTATTTATTTATTTTGTTAAATCCTTATTAAAAGGATTTAAACCCTAATTAATAATTACCTTAATTATTGAATTCTTTAAAAATAATAAAAGGACAAATCCAATATTATTTTTTATTCCAAAGTTATTAATAACTTCAACTTTATTAATGAAGTTATTAATCCAAGAATTATAGGATAATTAGGAAACCCTAGTTCCACTATAAACAAAGTGATAACCTCATAATTTTATGTGATTCCTAAAACCCTAATCCAAATAGGAACCCTAGCTTCATTAACCAATATGAACCCTAAATTGTGTCTAAACCTAAACCTTAGGTTAGAACATGTGATAATGATACTTTGCTTTTGATCCATAGAACCATAACTAGCAATTAAATACTTGCCATGTTCACATATAATGTAGGAACTCTATTATCAATAATTTAGTGTTCCGTATATGAATCCCTATCCACCTAGATGATCAAATTAGGATCAACCAAGTCTAAACACTAGTTTCTAAAGCCAAAACCATCATCCGTATTCATCAATGCTTAGCATCACACCATTATGAGGAACTCCAATAGCAACCATGCCAATATTGTGCATCCTATTCCCTACACACTAAACCCTATTAGGGTGAGATAATTATTAATCCTCCTATTTAGGAAACCACCATTCCTTACTTAGTAGATCCAATAGGAAACTCTAGATACCCTCACCATTAATTGAAATACTTCTTCTTACTTAAGAAGTATGTTCTTCAAAAGTTATTTCTTTTGAAGTAAACAAAGAATCTTCACCAACCCTGCCTAATAGGACCTATAGACAATAGCTAGCTATCACCAGCAAGGTATACCAACCTTGATAGCAACTATTTATAATAAATTGCTCAAGATGTTTAGGCTTAATTCAACCATACAAGCCCTAGTAGCTGATGAATCCAACATTGTTGGGATCCACCTCATTCTTACTCCGTAAACCAATTGGAACCATAGGAACCCATAGAACCCACCAACCCAATTATCATACTTGTTCTTTATTAAAGAACATGTTCTTCAAAAGTTATTCTTTTGAATTATATAAGAAGTAATCATCAACCATGCACTATAGGACTTAAACTTGACAACTGCTCTTTACTTATTATACAACTATTATCCCTTGGTGTGTATGATTGTTACTATGCATTTTACCACTTGCTTATGATTCTAAAACAACACAACCCTGAATAAGAACCTTGTTTGTGAATCATTCTAAAAGTGCAACACACCCGAAACTAATTATTACAACTCACTAATCCTAAATCATCGGGGTTAGGTCACGCTTAGAACGATTGCATCTCATACTTATGCGTTATTGCATCCTTGGTAATCTTTTAAACATCATCCTTACCGGACGATGATGCTTGATGACCCACAAGTATAGGGGATCGCAACAGTCTTCGAGGGAAGTAAAACCCACTTTATTGATTCGACACAAGGGGAGCCAAAGAATATCTGTAAGCCTTAACAGCGGAGTTGTCAATTCAAGCTCGCACTGGAAATAGACTTGCTCGCAAGAGTTTATCAAGAGTAACAGCTTTTATAGCAAGTAGAAGTAGTGAAATATAAGCAGCAGTAGTAACAAAGACAAGCAAGAGTGATTATAGTAAACAACAGGATTAAAATACCGTAGGCACGGGGATGGATGAACGGCGCCGCATGGATAAGAGAACTCATGTAACAATCAAGGTAGGGCATTTGCAGATAGTAATAAAACAGTATCCAAGTACTAAACAACCATAGGCATGTGTTCCATATATAGTTGTACGTGCTCGCAATGAGAAACTTGCACAACATCTTTTGTCCTACCAGACCTATGGCAGCTGGGCCTCTAGGGAATCTACTCGGTAATTAAGGTACTCCTTTTAATAGATCACCGGAGCAAAGCATTAACACTCCGTGAACACATGTGACCCTCATATCACCGCCTTCCCTCCGGTTGTCCCAATTTCTGTCACTTTGGGGCCTCGGGTTCTGGACAGCAATATGTGTATACAACTTGCAGGTATGATCATAAAACAATGAATATCATCATGAAACAATAACATGTTCAGATATGAAATCATGGCACTCGGGCCCTAGTGACAAGCATTAAGCATAACAAGTTGCAACAATATCACAAAAGTACCAATTACGGATACTAGGCACTATGCCCTAACAATCTTATGCTATTACATGACCAATCTCATCCAATCCCTACCACCCCCTTCAGCCTACAGCCGGGGAATTACTCACACATGGATGGGGGAAGCATGGCTGGTTGATGGAGAGGCGTCGGTGGTGATGATGGCGATGATCTCCTCCAATTCCCCATCCCGGCGGAGTGCCAGAACGGAGTTTCTGGTCCCGAGACGGAGTTTCGCGATGGCGGCGGAGTTCTGGATGTCTTCTGGCAATTTCGTCTAACCCCCGTTCGTTTTTAGGTCGAAACCCTTAAGTAGTCCAGAGGGGGGCGTCGGAGGCTGGCCGAGGCGCCGCCACCATAGGCCGGCGCGGCCCAGGGGCCCACCACGCCGCCTTGTGGGGTGGGTGCCACGTGGCCCCCTCCTTCCGGGTCTTCCGGCTCCGTTAATCTTCTCGTGAAAATAGGCCCATTGGAATTAATCCCGGGATTTTCCCGAAAGTTGAGTTTCGCACAAAAACAAGACACTAGTGGCAATTTCATCGAAAACAGCGTTAGTCCGTGTTAGTTGTATCCAAAATACACAAATTAGAGGCAAAACAATAGCAAAAGTGTTCGGGAAAGTAGATACGTTTTGGACGTATCAATGCTGTTTCAGAATTTGGAGTTAATGCGTATCGAAGACCTTGTCTGCATAATCTTGCAGTCAAGAAAGGCAAGTTCATCGCTTGCTCATGTCATTTGAGTATTTTTACCAAATTACTTGCAAAGTACTATGTTTATCACTATTGCATAAAAAGCAAAACCACTATTTTCATAACTATGAATATGACTAAGTGGTGGGCAATGGAACCATGGATTGTGTTGATATGGTGGAGGTTCCATTGCAAGGGTTTATATCCATCTAGGATTAAACAACAAATGTCGTCCAGTGATTCTTGTGCCGTAAAACTCGTGTTAACCATAAGATCTGGAGTGGGACGGAGTAGTCAATTGTATTTCCACCTCTCGTACATCAACGGATGCGCTTAACGTAGACACTTGACCCAGGTTGGGCAAGCGGTGGGGTGGGGATCCCATTCTAATTCCCCACGGTAATGTGGTCTATGATGGGTTGCATCTACCGGCGAAGGAGTTTGGTTAACTAGTCCCGGCATCGTCGTCGTGGTCGGGGTCCATCCTTAATTGGTATAAGAGGACCGGCGAGGACCCAGGGTCGGGGATTGCAACAAAGGGTGGGTGTGCGAGGTAGCGGAGGAATATGATTGGCTATGACCTTATACCGGGCCTCACACGAAAGGAAGTGTGGACGGGAAATATGCCCGGTTGGCACCGAGGTTAAGATCTCTTATGGGTAAAGCAACACACCTCTGCAGAGTGTAATGAATCGTGACCAGTCACTCCCTGTTCCGGGTTTTGGAACTGCGAACGCTGCCGGAAAGGAACTCCACGAAGTTCTAGTAAACCGGTGAAGGCCGACGGACATAGTTCTTCCGAATAAAAGCAACCTTTTGAAGAAATGGTTATGAAAACCTCGCATTGGTATTAGACTTTCTGGTCTAATGTCGTAGCTAGTTCATTAAACACCTCTTTCCTATAATGAACTTGTTGAGTACGCTCGTACTCATCCCACTCTTAAATCCCCTGCTTAGATATGGAGGCATCAAAGGAGGATCTACAGTGCAACTCGAAGGTCGATGAGTCAACAACTACTTCAAGGGTCAGGACCCTGTCAGAAGAGTCAGATACCACATCCAACAAAGAGAAAACCTAGATTAGCAATAGAAATGAACTAGCTTCCTAAACCTAGCTCCTATTTAGCTAGAATCTGTTCATAGCCTCTGTAGCTAGTTAAATACTCTACAAATAAAGTTCGTGTTAGGATTAGACTACGAGTCGTTCTTCTGGAGTTTTTTTCCAGTTTTACCTCATTGTAAAGTAGGAGGCTGTGATGATCTTATGTAACAGAGTCTGTGTGTAATTCTATAGACATGCCTTGGACCCGCATATGTTTCTGTTGTACCACTCTGAGCGATATAATACTAGTGGAACGGTGTTTCATTGGCGTTATATCAGACTTGCATACTACACCATGCAGTGGTATGCCGGATCACCACAACGTCTAAGGAAGTAAAGTGTCACTGATGCGCGTACATCTCCATGTGCATGTTTGCACGGTTGCACCCAGAGTCCCTGACGTTCCTGGGTTTGTGACACGAGGTCTAGAGGCGCCATATTTTGAAGGCTGGATTTTTTTTTCCGAAATGGGGTGTACCCTGGTCTCTGCATCAGTTGATGCACACAGCCGTTTATTAAACAATGAAATATTTAAAGTTTACAACTCAAGGATCAACGAGGGTCGATACAAAAATCAACCATCGAAAGAAATAAAAGACTACTAAGCAATCTAAGCATCCTGTAATCTCTTAGCATGCCGCCAAGTAGCCCGGTAGAAAATATCCTGGGCAACCATTCGAAGACGGTTGCATCCAGAAACCATGCACTCCCGCTGATCCTCCGGGAGCAAGAAACGCCAAAGCTGGATCCAGTGGACCATAGTGTGGATAACCTGCAAAAAATTAGTAGAGTCTTTTTTGTTAAAAACAATGTCAATTTCTGAAATTCCAAATTTACCAACATAAAGTCGAAACACCAATGCGAATTCTAGCTTTATCGTCTTTGTCAATTCCATTGAGCTAATTTCCAAACATATTTGTCACATTGGATGGAGGTGGAATATTATAAGCAGCGAAGATAACCCGCCAAATAAGCTTAGCAAAAGGACATGAAATAAACAAATGTTCAACTGATTCCTCGGTGTCACAAAAAGAACACTTCGTATTTTCGTTCCAATTCCTCTTTACTAGATTATCACGGGTTAATAGGACTTTCTTACTAAGGAACCACATAAATATTTTTATTTTCAGTGGGATTTTTATTTTCCAAAGATACTTACGAAGATATCTTGTGTGTCCATTTAACATATCAGCATACATCGATTTAACAGTGAATTTCCCTGAGGATGTTAGACCCCAAAAAAACTTATCAAGATCATCATTTCAATTTATCATCATTAAACGTTGACATAGGTGTGCCCATTGATCCCATTTATTCCCAATTAGTCTTCTCTGAAAACCATTATTTAAAAGAGTTGACCTCATAACATTCATCACAGTATCATGCTTACGGTGGACTATATTATATGATTGGGGGTACTGAGTTGCAAGCGTCTGATTACTACCCATTTATCTTCCCAAAAACACACTCCTTCTCCAGAGCCTACCACAAATTTACCTCTACTAAAAAAAATTCCCCCTTTATTTTCATTAGTCCCTTCCAGAATGGTGAGTCAGTCGGCTTACTTTCAACTTCAGCCAGTGTTTTTTTGTGAAAGGTACTTATTTTTTAGCAATTGTTGCCATAAACCCTCTTCGTAAAAGAAGTTTAAACAGCCATTTACTAAGAAGGCAGGAATTTTTAATCTGCAAAACTTCAATACCCAAACTGCCTTGGTCCTTAGGTCTACAAATCAAATTCCACTTAGTTAACCTATATTTCTTTTTATTTTTCTCACATTGCCAAAAGAGGCGTGATCGGAAAAAATCTAGTCTCTTCCTTAACCCTTTAGGTAAATCAAAGAAGGATAACATAAACATTGGTAAACTAGTAAGAACTGAATTAATCAACACAAGGCGATTCCCGTAGGATAATAATTTTCCAGCCCAACATCCTGATTTATTTTCAAACCTAATTTCCACTTGATTTCACTCAGAGTTTATTAATTTTGTATAATGGATTGGAATACCCAAATATCTAAAGGGTAGAGAGCCAGATTCACAATCAAATAGTTGTTTATATTGTCCCCTTCCTCTTTAGCCTTACCAAAGCAGAAAATCTGGCTCTTGTGGAAATTAATTTTTAGCCCTGATAATTCTTCAAAGAAACGCAAAATTAATTTCATATTAATAGCTTTTTCAATTTCATGTTCCATGAAAAGTATCGTGTCATCAGCATATTGCAAAATGGAAATTCCTCCATCAACCAGATGAGGGATGAGACCTCCTATCTGTCCATCCTCTTTCGCTCTTCCTATTAGGATGGCTAGCATATCTGCAATAATGTTAAGGGCACCGTTAGGAATCGGCTAACGATATATTGTTTCCCATCAGACCAGATACTTGTCGTAGGATTGGAAGCGTTCTGTCCGTTGGATTTTTGGCCCAGGCGTGGGAATACTCCCGTAAATATAGCTTCCGTTAATCACGTTGTTTCTAATGCCCCACTTCCTTGGTGGTTTCCAGAACAACATGCTTCCATATATGCTCCCGAAATTAACTCCAGATCCATATAATCATGATGTTTTCATATATTCTCACACAACTAAATCTAGATCCCTATAATCACGATGTTTCCATATATTCGAAATTTACTCCAGATCCATATAAGCACGATGTTTCCATCTAAGACACACGATATTTCCTTTCCATTCCAAACTTGTTTCCATCACACAATGAGCATGCGCCCAAAGCTAGGAGCAATGCTTCATAATTTACTCACGTTTTTCTCCAAGCAATGTCATGATTTTTTCTACTATGAAGCCATATAGTTTGTTTTTGAAACACACTTTTATGATTATTTTAGCATGAATAATAATGTTGTATCAAACATTGTTATTGTTGTGAAGTGTAAGAAAGGAAGCATGCATGTCCTGTTTATGACTGAAGCATGTCACGTGTTATATTTTTGTTATAGTATTGAGCCATTGGAAGCACAGTTTGATAGTTGCAGAACCAAGAACAAAGCAGTACCGAAGTATTGCCAATGTTGTGTAAACCGAAGCCCACAAATAGGTACTTGGAAACATTTTGTGCAAAAGTTTGAAACATGTCACAAATGATACAGAAGCACGTACGAGGTACTAAACCCCAGAAAGCAGATAGTACATAAGAACTAGGAAACTTAATATACACAATCATGAAGCACATATATGACAGCTGAAGCACAACACATCTTGACTCTCGGGAGAAATCAGTGGTTTCCATTGTTACACAAATCTGCTTCCCATACATCTGGAACAAAATCACCCAGTGTGGTGCCATCTGCTTTCTATGCTTCAGATCGGATGCATCTTAAACAAGATCATGTTTTCAATGTGATGCAAACCTGCTTCCTATGAAACGCAAGTTCCTTCAGCACGCACCCAAATTGTATTTCCATACAAAACTTGTGTTTCCATACCATGAACTCTATGCTTCCATGTGAATAAAAATTGCTTCAATTTAACTGAAATATACATAAAGTGTGTTGTTTCCAATGTTGTTGTACTTTGCTTCTAGTAAAGTTTGCTTCCGTGAAAAAAAATACAGACGTTTACATTGTTCCTGCTAGCTACGTGCTTTCTACATTGTTCATGTTAGTGCTCCGATGCACCATTAGACTGAGTTGATGTAGAAGTCGGTCGACGCGTTCCTCGCAATAGCATGTAGCCCTCGACGAACGAGACTGCAGCACGCTTCTCTTGACGGTGTTCTGGCCAAAGAGTGCACCACATGTCAACATCGTCAAACCACACCAACACGGCTGGCGCGAGTCGTGGTGCCGCAACCTTCACCATGCCCTGTATCGGCAGCACAACCGTCGATAACATATGCCGTAAACATAGGAGCATGGTAGGCTTTCATGAAGTAAAACTTGAATACCATAGAAACATATGAATAATCCTTTGGAAGCATCGAAACACAGAAGCATCAAATTGTTTGTAGGCAGCATATGAGAATCTATGTAGAAGCAAACAAACTTGAAAAACATAACATAACTTTGGTTGCTGCCAATTAATCTGTATCTGAACCCAACTGTGTCTTCATGGTAAGTATGAAGCAAGAATATGAATCTCACAGAACATGACAAGCACTATATGGAAGAAGAAATAATTATTTATTAGAGCATTATGAACATTACTGACATCACCCCTTAAGGATCTACAACCTAGCAGATGGAAAATATATGATCACATATATCGGTATATAAATCTGATGTTAATTTGATTTCACAATTTCGATTATTTGAGGACTAAAAGGATTTTTTTTAGAGAAACTGTGCATTTCATTAACTGTAAATATGGATTACAAGTACCAGATAGGCAGATACAACATGGGAGAGCACACGTTATGGAACTTATGCAGCAAACAGCCGGAAAAAATGAAAAATGCAGAAAAGGGTTTCACAGCAGCCATCATCTTCCTCCTCGTTTTCTGGATACGAATCAGCACCATATATGAAGAAGCCCCCACATGAGGATCTAGTGTCCATAAAAATCAGAAAATAGGCACAGCTGCTGCTATTACCTTCTAACTAGATGTAGTCGTTGAAGTGAGGTGGAAGCAGCCTATGGCCCTCAGATTTGGTCGCCGGATTGTATTCTAGACGGCCTGGTTAAGCTGCCTCTTACACCACATGCGCCGGCCGCCGCTCCATGATGCCCCGATGACGTCTCCTCGCAGCGGAGCGTGCCGCCGACGCACGAGACGAGCCAGGCGGAGGTGGATGTCACGACCTGGAGGGGAGGAAAAGGCGCCGAGGGAGAGATTCCGGGATTTCCGACCATGTGGAGAGAGGAAGAGCAGAGCGATCGACAAGCTCAGCGACGTGACGTGATTTGGGGGCCGATTGTGAAGCAGAGATTATGAGGCGTTAATGACCAGCAATTTCGGGATTTTAGTTGGCAATCATGCATAGTTAACAGGGAATGAAATTTGAGGTGAAAGAAACTCAGTCCGTTTGATCACAACCAGATCGACGTCCCTGGAGAGGTCCGATGTATAGTTTCCTATCGGACCCTGATGGATAGTGTTTACCTAATGTTAAATAACATAAGTGACAGTGGATCACCTTGTCGAAGCCCCTTTCTGGTTTGGAAGCAGTGACCAATATCATCATTGACCCAGATCCCTACACTTTCTCCCCTGACAAATTGTTCGACAAATTGACACCAACTAGGGTGAAACCCTTTCATGCGCATAACTTGTTGAAGAAAAGACCATTTTACCTTGTCATACACATGTAGGATTGCATTCAAGGTTGCACCCAGACGTTCCCAAGATTGCATTCAAGATTCAACACCAGAAAGGCTGGTTTGGGTAATGCATATATATCTGGCCTGTGCAGCAAAGCTTTTCTTGCACTTCCGCGTGCAATGGCGCCAGCAGAGACTTGACCGCCCTATAATAGCTGCAGTGGTCACGATGAACATGATGCAACGCTGAAACGGAGTCGTGTTCTCCTGCCCCTCCCATGCTGATCACAAGTCACAGCCGCAGGCACAACACTTTGTATCTGTACTCGAAAAAAGCATCGTGCTCGATCAGTCACGAATCTGGGCTTGGACGTCGGAGCTCGGCTTGCCTTCTTCGGCCACTGCAAGCTTTAGCGATTCGCGCGTCACCAGGCCGGAAATAGCTCCCCGACGGACGGTGCAGGCTTAAAGTCTCCATTAATTCACCTTACCAAAAGGCCATGACCAATCCGGAATGTCGTGATTTAAGCGGAATTCCCAAAGGAAGGTAGTAAACCAGTGTGCCACAGCTCACGGCTCGAGCACAGAGACGGGAGCCAGACCACTTCTCCGGCCGGACGCGATCACCAGTTCACCACTCGCACTACACCCGTCCGGTTCCCGGTCGTCGATCGCGCGCGTTGCTGCAATGCCGAGAGTCCTCGTCGCCGTCGTCGACGTCGCGGCCGGCGGCGGCTTCGGGCCGGCTCAGTGGCTAGCGCTGCTCGGCGCGGCTCTCCTCTCAGTCTGCATCGCGGTGTTCCTCTGCGGCTCCTCGAGCGCGCAGGGAGGCGGCGGCAAGGCGCCGGTGCCGGCGCAGGAGATGGCGGACAGGAGCGCGGCCGCGTCATCCACGACGAGGCAGGGCTGCGAGGAGGCCCCGACGCCGGTGACCGCGTCCAGGGGCGCCGGCGCGGCGTCGTCGACGGCGACGAGCGGCGGCGGTGACCTCGAACGAGGCCGCCGCGGCTGCTGCGTCTGTGCTGGATGGCCGGACTGCGGTCCGTGCGGTGGCTCGTGTTTTTACAGCGGGTTCGGCGCCGAAGGCGGCGATTTCAGCTCCTGCTGCTGCTGCTGCTGCGACGGTTGCGGCTGCGACTGCGGCGGCGTGGATTGCAGCGGCGTGGATTTCAGCTCCTGCTGTTGCTGTTGCGACTGCGGCGGCGTGGATTGCAGCGGCGTGGACTGCGGCGTCTGCGTGGACTGCATCGGCGGCTGCTGCGGAGCTTGCATGATGCTCCTGGCGTCGTGCTAGGAGCTTCATGTGGCTTCTAGCTTAGCTAGGTTTTAGGGAAGAGCTTTGTGAGCTGATCAGCGCCAGACAGCTAGTTCATGGCCGAGAACGATCTATGCATGCACTGGCCACAGTTAAGTAGTACGTAGGTGTGTGTTTAGCTGCTTCTTGGTGAGAGGTTTAGAGCTAGCTAGCAGAAATTCGATGCTAACTTGGACTGTTGTAGTTATCTCGCGCATGCTATTGCGTCAGATCAAATGGCAGGTAATATATGCTGCATTAGTAATTAACGGGCTTTCTTAGTTCTGCAAAAAAATTGTGGTTACATTTGGTCTCCGAAATTGGTTGTTGGCAATCTGGTGCTCGAACATGTTCTTGTTCTTTTTGTGTGCACAATCTTCAGCATCATTCGTTCTTCTGCTCTGTTCTCGATGTGCAAGTACACGGTTACACGCAGACGTGCCCTGGGAGACGACGATGCCACAAACACCATATTTGGAAGGCTGAAAGTCACACGCATTGCAATCAACACAAACGAGACTAGTTTGGCTACTGCATCCGGCCTTGGCAGCAGAGCTTTTGTTGCACAGGTGTGACGCGCTTTGACCGCTAGCTGTAGTCCTCACGAGTCACGACGCACTTGCAGCGCTGAATTGCATGCAGTCCTGTGACGTGTCCCTCTGTTCCTTCCAAGCTGATGACATGTCATAAACCCTACTGCACACACTCCTATTTACATATGATCAGAGTATCAGACTGCCACATATATGGGACTATGTTGTACATAAATGTTTACATGCACCAACTTCATCTTCCAGAAGGGCTCGGTTATTCCTATCAATCAGTGACTTCAAAATTAAAAAAAAAAAATGGAAGTGTATTCCCTCTGTCTAGAAATAAAAATAATGTGACCATGTTGCAATAGCACAAAAATAATGTTGCGTGGGATGGGGGAATGTTGGGATGGCAAGCGGCCCACATTTTAGCGAAATCTGATGGATCTGGGGGATGTTGGTCACGGAATCATCCCAACCGGCGGACTACTAGCACCGGCTCTATGAAAAAACGTGCACCCATGGCTTACTTTTGGTTTTCAGAATTATATGTGAATGCATAGATTTGATAATAAGTTGGTTGGTTCCAAATGAGTTAGGGTGCAAGTCCACCACTTCCTTCATTCCATAAACAAGGCACATAAATTAGAGCACGTCCAATAGCCTTTATATAATGATTGGTGAGATAGTAACAAGCCACAACAACATTATCTGCCAGTTAATTATAAAAGCATCAGCAACACACACTCATAAAAGAATAAGAGATGTGTGATCAATGAAGAAACATCGGTTAGAGCATCTCCAACAACCTTTATATAATGGATTGCTAAAATGTGGATATAACAAGAGGAGATGGTTATTCCGACCGATTGGTTCTTGAGGGGTTGTTGAGACGCACCATCCTACCCCCACCCCAACCCCTCTCCTCTCCCGACCCCCACCCCAACCCTAACCGCCGCCGCCGGTAGCGCCGCCGGGGCAAAGACCCATGGGGCGTGGCGGCGGCGGGGGCCCTTCCTCGTCGACGTGGGGGACGACGAACGGGATCTCCTCCTCGATGCATACGGCGGATCGGCCGGCGCGGATAGTGATGGGCGGCGGCGGCTCTGCGCTGCGGACCTCCTCCTCCCGTAGGCTCTCCCCAGCAGCACACCGGCAGGGGCTGGTGATGGGCGGCGGCTAGGCCCTTGGCCTGCGCCATTCCCTTCCCCCGCCTATCGTCGGTGAGTGGAGGCGATCTCGGGCTTCTTGCGCGACACGAGGTCGCCCGGGGCAGCAGCCTTGGGTACGACGGTGGAGGTGGCCCTCTTCTTTGCTGGAGAGGGTCGGCCAACGGTTGGTGGTGGTGGATCTATCGATCTATCACCGCGTTCCGGTGGCGAGATGGAGAAGCATGGAAGCCAGCGACGGTGTCGCCGATGGAGGGTTGGGGTGGCCAGCCCGGGATGGTCGCCGACGTGGGGGTCCGACCTGAATAAAGGCGGCGGTCCTAGGGCCTCTCTTGCGTGAAGAGGAAGACCTACCGGAGGTCTGGACTCGCGATCTGGCCGGTGTGTTGAGTTCCGGAAGGCTCCGCCGGCGAATGTAACAGTGCTTTTTGCCTGGAGTTTGCAGGATCGGTGGTATTCGGTCGTGCGCACCCATGCTTTTATTCCGACCGATTGGTTTTGGAGGGAGCGGCGCGAAGCTCTTTTTCTGTTTTAACATCAAGTGACTATGGATCCATGATGAAAGTCGGAAGAAGAGAATTTCATGAAGGCCGGATGGGAGGACTAGCTAAGGGAGGTTCAAGTCTCCGCGCTGTTGAGGGACTTGCTTGGTGTTCCGGGCTTCACAGCAGCGGTAGAAAGTGGGGGCGACAACACATGTGAAGTTCAGAGTCCTACCTTTCAGGGTGAAAACCCAAGGTCTGGCCTTAACTGGTTGTGCCTGGCAATGACCTGTTGGAGGCATTGTTTTCAGAGCGGGTACTATCTTCAGGGTGAAAACCTAAGATCTTTGATCGGGCGATGACGATGTTAGAGCACTGTTCCCTTCTTGGAGGCGTCGTTTTTGGAGAGTCTGTATTTCAGGTGTTGTCTTGGCGGTGGATGTATTGCTGTTGTTAGGCCCGAGAAACTGTAGCGGGACTCTTGTTTCTTAGTTTTTTTTTTCCTTTTTTTTGGCTGTGTGCATCCGTAGTGTTATTAGGGTGGTGCGTTGTTGCAGGGGCTGGATGTAATTGGTATCTTTTGATATTAATATATTCCCTTTATCAAAAGCAAGAGGAGATGGAGGGTTTTAGCAATCCAACAAATTTTTTTTACTTTGCTAGTCTTCGTATAATAGTAATCCAACACTAGAATGCCCAGTTTTGGCTGTAGCTTGACCCCACATCTGCTGTTGGTATATTTCTTTTCTTGTTTCGCTCTCTTCTTCTTTCCCCACTCTCTTCCTTTTTCCCACGCTCACCGCCGCTCGCCACACCTAGAACGGCCGCTCACCGTTGCGCACGCTCACCTGCGCCCACGCACACTGGCCGCACACACAGCCAGTACCCAGCCTAGCCGCCAGCCTAAATCGAGTGTTGTCGGGCAGGAGACGGTGCTGGAGGCCGCGGTAGACGGTGAACATCCACAGGGACGTCAGATAGGACCCCGCCAACGCTAGAGCTGGCTGAAATCGACCGCGCCTGCCTGAATCGCGCGATGTTCGGCGATGTTCGTCGGAATCGATGGGCGTCGGCGGAGCTCAGGGGCGGCAATGGAGGCTCGGTGATGTGCAAGGGGGCGTGGGCGGGCGGCGGGGAACCTCCTAGGCTCCTAGCACGCGAGGCAGGCGGCGCCAGGGTCGAATGGCGGCTGGGCGGGCGACTGGTTGGGCGGAGTGAATTACACAAATGTACCACAATTGAGGCACTGATAACAGGTTAGTATCATTCTTGGAATTTTTTGCTAAAAACTACAACTTCTGAGACGATGAACAACAGATCGCGCAAATAGTCGTCTAACCACAGTTTAAGGGACGAGGGCCCACTGTCAGGCCAAACGGCCGTTTTCTCCCGTTAGAGCCACTAGCTGGTTAAGCCACGGTGGCTTTTAAAAAATCACAGCTTTATCATGCATCGATCAGCACACGTACACGGGAACGGAAAAGAAAAAGAAAAAGAAAATTAGAGCTGGAGGCACTCGTGCTGTGCTGAACTCCTTCGCTCGCCGTCGCCGATGCGACCGTCGGAGGAGCCCATGCCCAGTGAAGCCCCATCGCAGCCCACGCCCACGCGCTTGCGACGTCACAGCAGCTCGCCGGCGACGGCCTCTCCGCGCTCGCGATGCCGCAGCAGCTCGCCGACGACGGCCTCCCCGCGCTCGAGACGCCGCAGCAGCTCACCGGCGACAGCCTCCCCGCGCTCGAGTCCCCCACGACAGCTTGCCGGCGATGGCCTCCCCGCGCTTGCGACGCCGCACAGCTCGCCGACAATAGCCTCCCCGCGCTCGCGACGCCGCAGCAGCTCGCCGGCGACGGCCTCCCCGCGCTCGAGACGCCTCAGCACCTCGCTGGCGACGGTCTCCCCGCGCTCACGACGCCGCAGTAGCTCGCCGGCGACGGCCTCCCCGCGCTCGAGTCCCCCATGACAGCTCGCCGGCGACGGCCTCCCGTGATTGCGACGCCGCACAGCTCGCCGACAACAGCCTCCCCGCGCTCGAGACGCTGCAGCAGCTCGCCGGCGACGGCCTCCCGTGATTGCGACGCCGCACAGCTTGCCGACAACAGCCTCCCCGCGCTCGAGACGCTGCAGCAGCTCGCCGGCGACGGTCTTCCCGCGCTCGAGTCCCCCATGACAGCTCGCCGTCGATGGCCTCCCCACGCTCGAGACGCCACAGCAGCTCGCCGGCGACGGACTCCCCGAGCTGCTCACGGGTTCCGCCGGTGTGCGCTGGTCTCCTCACGGGACAGAAGAGAACAGTGCTAGAAATGGGAATAAAGTGATTCACGTTGCAGGTGTCAGCCTCCAGGATGGGCCAGCCATCGATTTTTTTTCCTAACGGGATGAAACGGCCGTTCGGCCTACTCAGCACTGACAATGGGCCCTCATCTATTAAACTGCTATCAGCTGATTGTTTGCACGATTTGTTATTGATCGCCCCAGAAGTTGTAGTTTTTAGCAAAAAAATTCCAAGATTGTGGTAGATTTATGTAATTTACTCGGTTGGGCGGCGAGGTCGCGGGTCATGTGCGGAAATATCCACCACAAGTGGCCATATGTGCGGAAAGTTTTACGAAGGGATGCTAGACTCTGTAAATATAAGAAGTAGCAAGGTTGGCAAAAAAAAAATTTGTTGGGGGTCACTTATACAAAAGTTGTTGTAGATGCTCCTACAAGTTACAAGTAGCGGTTGCATTGACAACTTAAACAAGTACTCATCAAATCCGTTCGAAGAGTACCATATGCAGTATACGGAAAATCGTAATTAGCATGCATAATGAGTATTTGACTAGGGCACAAATTCAATGGAGGAAAAAGAATAAAAATTTGGGGCGGGGTGGGCTCCAGAAACGAGATCTTTTACAATCTACAACAACGAGGGGTATCTTACCAACCAACCAAGAGGACCTCTACATGGTTCTCAAATGCGCTGTCCCGGAGTTCATGAACCAGGAAAAAGGCTTGAAGAGCTCAAACTATAGCCATGATAAAATTACTGAAGCAACATCACCTATAATTTGATGACAATCTTCTCAAAATTAGCTATATACTCTAGAATTATTTATTTCCTTACACAAGAAACCTCTACCAAGATACTTATTATATCTTGCACTCGGCGGATCTGCCAAGAGATTTAAGGATATTAAAACACACATAATTGATATGCACTATAATTCATGCAAGTCGGAAATTAAACAGTGGAGGCACAAAAGCATGTAATTGTTCATTTTATCTTTTCATATTCAGGGGGAAACAATTGACCGATATCTCTATAAGTGGCAATATATCTCAAAGAAAAATAATGCAGCTCTGACTACAAGAATATAGTTTGATGATAGTGTATTTTTAGTAACATTGATTTGTAATTATTCTGAATAGATAAAAGGATATACTAGTTATGTTCATAGGTCGATAAAGTGAACTATACAAAATAAAAAAGTTTAGTATAAATGGTGTATTATTATCATAGACACCTGGTTGAATCCAACCAAAAAAAAATGTTCACCTCGAGCCAATAGATATAACTTTTATGGGCAAGAGATCTTTGTAAATATAGGTTCATACTCTTGATAGCGGAATGGTAAGTCGTTGTGGACGAACCATCCCCTTTTTTTGGTCATTTTTGGCTTTCCAGGGAATAATTATGCTGTTCGTTTTTCACTTTTAAGATTTTACATTTCTCTGGATATTCTCCCTTTTTATCTTTTCAAAAAAAAAAACGACACAATTAATTTGGACATCAACCTTTCACCCCATATATTTCTTGACTAAACTTGGCCGCTATTAAAAAAATACATTTTAATAAACCCTAATTTGCCCCATTGCACTACAACAAACATAATTAAATGTTGGAGAAATCCAAAAAAATATCATCAGACTCTTTTTTTCGATATAGAACCCAATCATATGAAAACAAGCCTGTCCAACGTGAAAATTGAAAACAATTCACATCACTAATCTTTGACTATTTTTTGGATCTGTTACTGAAACCCCTAGAAATAATCAATGAAAGAAAAACCAAAATTTACAATGATGATCAATCGTAAAATGGCCTCCCCATAACCTGAACTTAATTTCATCACTAGCAAATCATCTACCCTGCGCATACACCTTGGTGATATTTGAAGAATAACCAGGTTTAGCCCATTTTCAATGTTGAGGACACGTAAGAGCATCTCCACCGGCGCCCCCGATAGCGGCCCCGATAGCAATTTGGGGGCCGGGAGCCAAAATAGGCTGGCACCGGCGCGCCCCAAACGGCGCCGGCGATTTTTGGAGCCAAATAGAAGCGCCGGCAACCCCGTGCTGGCCCCTTCGCCAAGGGCGCGAATCGGGCGCGCCGGCGCCTCGCGGGGCTGAAAATTTTGAGCGTGGGAGCCGCCTGTCAGCCGCACAACAAAAAAACATCTTCTCCCCCAAAACCCCGTTCCCTCCGCCGCTCATTTCTCCCGCCAGCCGCTCCATCTCCCATCCAGCCTCCAACCCGAAAAAACCCTCGTCGCCGCGCCATGGCACCGAAGAGAAAGCCTCCGGTGAAGGCAGCGAAGCCGCCGACGAAGGCGCCGCCGAAGACGCGCACCGTAGCGCCGAAGGAGAAGCCGGCGACCATGCCGCATGAGGAGTGGGAGACGGAGATGGACCGCCGCGCCTTCATCACGGCCGACCGCAGGAGGCGCCGCATCGCCGCCCTCGAAGCAAAGAAAGCGGCAGCCTCTGCGGAAGCGTGCCTGAGCTTGGGCGGCGGCCTGAACAGCATCTCGAGCTCCCCGTCGTCGCCGGGTTACTACGCGAGGTACACCGCGGACGCGCCGTCGATCTCGCAGATGCGGCTATCGCAGATGGACGGCCGCGCCCGCTACTCCCCCGAGTTCGGCGACAGCGACATGACCGTCGACAACAACGCGTCGTTCTCGCCGGATTCAACGGCTCGGGGCAGCGGCGCCTTCTGCTTCCCCGACCTGAATGATTCGCCTGACTTACGCCGCACCGAGGTCCAGGGCCACGTGACGGACGGCACCGGCCTTCCCCGCCACCTCTTCCCCGTCGACGGCAGGCACACCCACCAGGTGTTCGGCAGCGCGTCCGGCGTGTCCATGGGCTAGGACAAGGTGTGTTTCCTTACTTTTTATGTGTTGTGTGCATCGTAGACACCGGCGGCTGATGCGTGCAGTTAACACACGTCCGTTGGGAACCCCAAGAGGAAGGTGTGATGCGTACAGTAGCAAGTTTTCCCTCAGAAAGAAACCAAGGTTTATCGAACCAGTAGGAGCCAAGAAACACGTTGAAGGTTGTTGGTGGCGGAGTGTAGTGCGACGCAACACCAGGGATTCCGGCGCCAACGTGGAACCTGCACAACACAATCACAGAACTTTGCCCCAACGTAACAGTGAGGTTGTCAATCTCACCGGCTTGCTGTAAACAAAGGATTAAACGTATTGTGTGGAAGATTGTTTGCGAAAAACAGTAAAGAACAATTGCAGTAGATTGTATTTCAGATGTAAAGAATAGGACCGGGGTCCACAAATCACTACTGGTGTCTCTCCCATAAGATAAACAGATGTTGGGTGAACAAATTACAGTTGGGCAATTGAGAAATAAAGAAGGCATAACAATGCACATACATATATCATGATGAGTACTATGAGATTCAATCAGGGCATTACGACAAAGTACATAGACCGCTATCCGAGCATGCATCTATGCCTAAAAAGTCCACCTTCAGGTTATCATCCGAACCCCCTCCAGTATTAAGTTGTAAACAACAGACAATTGCATTAAGTATGCTGCGTAATGTAATCAACACAAATATCCTTAGACAAAGCATCGATGTTTTATCCCTAGTGGCAACAGCACATCCACAACCTTAGAACTTTTCATTACTTGTCCCAGATTTAATGGAGGCATGAACCCACTATCGAGCATAAATACTCCATCTTGGAGTCACAAGTATCAACTTGGCAGAGCCTCTACTAGCAACGGAGAGCATGCAAGAACATAAATAACATATATGATAGATTGATAATCAACTTGACATAGTATTCAATATTCATCGGATCCCAACAAACACAACATGTAGCATTACAAATAGATGATCTTGATCATGATAGGCAGCTCACAAGATCTAATATGATAGCACAATGAGGAGAAGACAACCATCTAGCTATTGCTATGGACCCATAGTCCGAGGGTGGACTACTCACACATCAATCCGGAGGCGATCATGGCGATGAAGAGACCTCCGGGAGATGATTCCCCTCTCCGGCGAGGGTGCCGGAGGCGATCTCCTGAATCCCCGAGATGGGATTGGCGGCGGCGGCGTCTCTCGGAAGGTTTTCCGTATCGTGGCTCTCGGTGCTCGGGGGTTTCGCGACGAAGGCTTTAAGTAGGCGGAAGGGCGGGTCGGGGGGCCACACGAGGGCCCCACACAACGAGCCGGCGCGGGCTGATACGTCTCCGACGTATCGATAATTTCTTATGTTCCATGCCACATTATTGATGTTATCTACATGTTTTATGCACACTTTATGTCATATTCGTGCATTTTCTGGAACTAACCTATTAACAAGATGCCGAAGTGCCGATTCTTTGTTTTCTGCTGTTTTTGGTTTCAGAAATCCTAGTAAGGAAATATTCTCGGAATTGGACGAAATCAAAGCCCAGGGGCCTATTTTTCCACGAAGCTTCCAGAAGTCCGAAGACGAGACGAAGAGGCGCCACGGGGTGGCCAAACCCTAGGGCGGCGCGGCCCCACCCCTGGCCGCGCCGGCCTATGGTGTGGGCCCCCGTGCCGCCTCTTGACTTGCCCTTCCGCCTACTTAAAGCCTCCGTGACGAAACCTCCGAGTGCGAGAGCCACGATACGGAAAACCTTCCGGAGACGCCATCGCCGCCGATCCCATCTCGGGGGATCCGGGAGATCGCCTCCGGCACCGCTGCCGGAGAGGGGAATCATCCCCGGAGGACTCTACGCCGCCATGGTCGCCTCCGGTGTGATGTGTGAGTAGTCTACCCCTTGACTATGGGTCCATAGCAGTAGCTAGATGGTTGTCTTCTCCCCATTGTGCTATCATTGTCGGATCTTGTGAGCTGCCTATCATGATCAAGATCATCTATCTGTAATTCTATATGTTGCATTTGTTGGGATCCGATGAATAGAGAATACTTGTTATGTTGATTATCAAAGTTATGCTTATGTGTTGTTTATGATCTTGCATGCTCTCCGTTACTAGTAGATGCTCTGGCCAAGTAGATGCTTGTAACTCCAAGAGGGAGTACTTATGCTCGATAGTGGGTTCATGCCGCATTGACACCGGGACGTGTGACGAAAGTTCTAAGGTTGTGTTGTGCTATTGCCACTAGGGATAAAACATTGATGCTATGTCTAAGGATGTAGTTGTTGATTACATTACGCACCATACTTAATGCAATTGTCTCGTTGCTTGCAACTTAATACTGGAGGGGTTCGGATGATAACTCGAAGGTGGACTTTTAGGCATAGATGCGGTTGGATGGCGGTCTATGTACTTTGTCGTAATGCCCAATTAAATCTCACTATACTCATCATGATATGTATGTGCATTGTCATGCTCTCTTTATTTGTCAATTGCCCAAGCTGTAATTTGTTCACCCAACATGCTTGTTCGTCTTATGGGAGAGACACCTCTAGTGAGCTGTGGACCCCGGTCCAATTCTCTTTCTTGAAATACAAATCTACCGCAATACTTGTTTTACTTGTTTTCTCTGCAAACAATCATCTTCCACACAATACGGTTAATCCTTTGTTACAGCAAGCCGGTGAGATTGACAACCTCACTGTTTCGTTGGGGCAAAGTACTTTGGTTGTGTTGTGCGGGTTCCACGTTGGCGCCGGAATCCCTGGTGTTGCGCCGCACTACATCTCGCCGCCATCAACCTTCAACGTGCTTCTTGACTCCTACTGGTCCGATTAAACCTTGGTTTCTTACTGAGGAAACTTGCCGCTGTGCGCATCACACCTTCCTCTTGGGGTTCCCAACGGACGCGTGTCGAACGAAAAGACAATACGTCAACCACGCGCATCAAGCAAATTTCCGGCGCCGTTGCCGGGAGATCAAGACACGCTTGCAAGGGAGTCTCGACTTCTCAATCTCTTTACTTTGTTTTTGTCTTGCTTAGTTTTATTTACTACTTTGTTTGCTGCATTATATCAAAACACAAAAAATTAGTTGCTAGCTTTACTTTATTTGCTATCTTGTTTGCTATATCAAAAACACAAAAAAATTAGTTTACTTGCATTTACTTTATCTAGTTTGCTTTATTTACTACTACTGAAATGAGTAATCCTGAAGTTGAAGTTCGTTCATTTAAGCAACAAGGGGGAGAATGTTTAAAAGATGCTTGGTATAGAATTAGTGATGCCCATAATAGGTGCACTAAGAAACACTCCACCACTATCCTACTCGAGAATTTTTATGTTGGTATCTCTAGTTGGAATAGATATGTTCTTGATTGTCTCGCGGGAGGTAACTTTCTAGGCGCTCCCGCTTTAGAAGCTAGTTGCATTATTGAGAGTTTATTTGGAACACCACCTGTTAATGAAACTAAAATTGAAATCTCTTTTGAAGATGTTATGAAAAAAATGGAAAGCATAGAGAAAAATTTTCCGAGTCTAGAAACTAAATTGGAGATGTTACTTGATAAAACTGATAAACTTGATAAATCCTTAGGAGGAATTGATGAAAGAATTAGTGTCCTAGGAACTTGTGTTGTCCATGCTGATCAAATCAATAGGATTGACGAACTTGAAAAAGCTATGGGAACCTTGGGTTCAACATTTTCTTCCCTTAAATATAAGGAGAAAGCTTATGTGGGTAAGGAGCAAAAGTTTATGTATGTCTCTAAAGTGCCTAGACCAAAGAAGTATTATTATAGGCCTAAAATTGACAAAGCTCTTAGTACCACTACGGATGGGGGAACTCATGATAACGATGCACCACCCTTCGATAATACTTGATACACACTTTCTGCGCCTAGCTGAAAGGCGTTAAAGAAAAGCGCTTATGGGAGACAACCCATGTTTTTACCTACAGTACTTTGTTTTTATTTTGTGTCTTGGAAGTTGTTTACTACTGTAGCAACCTCTCCTTATCTTAGTTTTGAGTTTTGTTGTGCCAAGTTAAGCCGTTGATAGAAAAGTAAGTACTAGATTTGGATTACTGCGCAGTTCCAGATTTCTTTGCTGTCACGAATCTGGGTCTATCTCCCTGTAGGTAGCTCAGAAAATTACGCCAATGTACGTGCATGATCCTCAGATATGTACGCAACTTTCATTCAATTTGAGAATTTTCATTTGAGCAAGTCTGGTGCCATTTTAAAATTCGTCAATACGAACTGTTATGTTTTGACAGATTCTGCCTTTTATTTCGCATTGCCTCTTTCGCTATGTTGGATGAATTTCTTTGATCCACTAATGTCCAGTAGCATTATGCAATGTCCAGAAGTGTTAAGAATGATTGTGCCACCTCTGAATATGTCAATTTATATTGTGCACTAACCCTCTAATGAGTTGTTTCGAGTTTGGTGTGGAGGAAGTTTTCAAGGATCAAGAGAGGAGTATGATGCAACATGATCAAGGAGAGTGAAAGCTCTAAGCTTGGGGATGCACCCGGTGGTTCACCCCTGCATATATCAAGAAGACTCAAGCGTCTAAGCTTGGGGATGCCCAAGGCATCCCCTTCTTCATCGACAACATTATCGGGTTCCTCCCCTGAAACTATATTTTTATTCCATCACATCTTATGTGCTTTTTCTTGGAGCGTCGGTTTGTTTTTGTTTTTGTTTTGTTTGAATAAAATGGATCCTAGCATTCACTTTATGGGAGAGATACATGCTCCGCTGTAGCATATGGACAAGTATGTCCTTGGTTTCTACTCATAGTATTCATGGCGAAGTTTCTCCTTCGTTAAATTGTTATATGGTTGGAATTGGAAAATGATACATGTAGTAATTGCTATAAATGTCTTGGGTAATGTGATACTTGGCAATTGTTGTGCTCATGTTTAAGCTCTTGCATCATATGCTTTGCACCCATTAATGAAGAAATACATAGAGCATGCTAAAATTTGGTTTGCATATTTGGTTTCTCTAAGGTCTAGATAATTTCTAGTATTGAGTTTGAACAACAAGGAAGACGGTGTAGAGTCTTATAATGTTTTCAATATGTCTTTTATGTGAGTTTTGCTGCACCGGTTCATCCTTGTGTTTGTTTCAAATAAGCCTTGCTAGCCTAAACCTTGTATCGAGAGGGAATACTTCTCATGCATCCAAAATACTTGAGCCAACCACTATGCCATTTGTGTCCACCATATCTACCTATACTACATGGTATTTTCCCGCCATTCCAAAGTAAATTTCTTGAGTGCTACCTTCAAAATTCCATCATTCACCTTTGCAATATATAGCTCATGGGACAAATAGCTTAAAAACTATTGTGGTATTGAATATGTAATTATGCACTTTATCTCTTATTAAGTTGCTTGTTGTGCGATAACCATGTTTAGCGGGAACGCCATCAACTCATTGTTGAATTTCATGTGAGTTGCTATGCATGTTC